>NW_021703777.1:52020370-52047118 GCF_005190385.1 Monodon monoceros
TGTGTGTGTATATATATATATATATATATATATATATACACACACACACACACACACACGTACACCACATCTTCTTTATTCATTCATTTGTTGATGGACACTTAGGTTGCTTCCATAGCTTGGCAATTGTAAGTAATGCTGCTCTGAATATTGGGACACATGTATCTTTTTGAATTGGTGCCTTTGCAAAACTCTTTAATTTAAATGCTTTCCAGGAACTAGGAGGAAGCCAATCTGATTGAGTTAGTTCAAAATGAGTATGTTCATGGTTGAAAGCCTATTAACTTTTTGGGAAGCATTTGCATTGCTAAGGAGAATGCTTAATAACCCGAATTAATATCTAATTTATAGACTTTTAGGCAAAAGAACAAGGTGAGATCACACACAAGCAGGCAGGTTTAATAATGATATCAGGCAGAAGAGGACTGGCTAGGCCAGATTAATTTTACTTGGGAATCTGTTTGTTCCCAGGGTGAGAGTCACTGAAACTGCCTTTACCTTTTTATAACTTCTTTCCACCCTTTCTTCCAAACCAATAGGTTCTCTACGAGCACATAAGTGTTTTCTGGACTGCTTTTATGTTCCAGTAAAATAGAGCATAGGACAAGAGTGATGACAGCCATTTGTGTGAATGGGCCATTGCTAAGTCAGGGACTGCTTGCTGGAGAGATAGATTTAGATCTTTGTTACAGAGGAAGTTAATTTTGGCAGAGCAATTCAAGTTCCAATGTAGAAACTTGAATGGCTTGTGTGGGCATGGGTCACACATCCAAGATCAATTTCTGGAGGAACCCATGAATTTAAGACTAGACTCTGGATTGGATTGTGTGTATGTGTGTGTGTGTGTGTGTGTGTGTGTGTGTGTGTGTAGTGGGAAGGGCGAGGCTGGAAAAGGTAGAGTGTGAATGAACAAGAAGGGCCAAGATTGGCTATGAGTCATCCTCTGTCTCTAGAGAACAGGAGTCAACCCTCCTTTCCTTCCTTCCTCCCTCCTCTCTCTCTCCCTGTACCTTCCTCTCTCTGCCTCTTTCCTGTCCTTCATGTAACAATATTTATTGATCTCCTTCCATATGCCTGGCCTCTTTCCTACAATTTTGTTGCATTTGGAAACTAATTTTGTTCTGAGACCACACCAGAGTAAGTCAATAAAACCCTGGTTTTGCTTGATTTTCTGGAATCAAACAATGCCCAGGGGTGGGTGGTTGTTTTGCAATCCTAAGATGTTTAAGGGTTAATTCCTTAGGAAAAACAAAGCAGCTCTCAGTTATTTTATGCCTTATCAATTTCTTCTACTCATGGCATAAAAGCAATGAAATATTTGATAAAAGTTCTTCTCAGTAGATTTCTCAATGAGAAGAATAAATTGAAGAGAGGTGGCCCAGCAATGCCAAAATAAGACTTGAACAAAAATTTGACTAATTACCCGCTGATTCATATGCATGTCCTTAACTTTTTTCATATCCTAGGACTGAGTTTGGGGTTCAGATGGATGTTTATTTGGGATATATCTCTTTCCAATTCTGGCATACCTTTTAGATTATAATAATGGCTAACATTTATTGTGCTATTAGTAGGTACTGGGCATTGCACTAAGCACTTCACAACAACCCTGTGAGATAGGTACTGTTATTATCTACGCTTTACGTACAGGAAAACAAAGTCGAGAAAGGTCAAGTCCTTTGCCCAAGGTCATATAGATAGTAGGTAATGAAACCTGTTTTAGAAGTCCAGAGTCCCAGTCTCAGCCATACATACACCTTATCTCTGATTCTAAGAATATAGACATTTAGGATAAGAGTTATGTCTGTGCCATTAAGAATAAGAGTTATACTTATGTCTATGTATATTTCATTGAATATATGATGTGTACATTTTTCAAGATTTTGTTAAAATACTTTTGGACATGAAGGAAATTGGTAGAAGGACTAAAATTCATTCTGCCTTAAGCTGAAATTTTCTGTATCAGGAAGAAGAGACTGGTAAAAACTGTCCTAGTATTTTCTCCTCTTTTTCTATTGCTATTCTGAGCAAGATGGGTTTCTGACCTCTTTTTTTTGCCTTCTACTTAAATAGTATCCTCTGACAGCCACATAGAGATTAGTCAGTATAAGGAAAATCAAAACAATTTCCTATTTGAAAGGTTACTGAGGTAAATTATTTTTTCTCCTCTGGAGATGTTTTAAACTAACTACACACACACACACACACACACACACACACACACACACGCCCCTAGTGTTCATTTCAGAAAAATTAGAAACCTCTGGGGAACTCTAAGGCCAGAATAGATTCTCTTACCTGCCTGAGTGTGGGAAGTAAAGCAGATAATCTTTGTTCTTTGTTACTCTGATACTTTTCTTCTGGAGAGGTTACTTCCCAGTTCTGCAGACAGTGCATAGAATCACAATAAAAGACTTTAGTTTCTGTCCTAAGACCTTTGATTATATGGCAGAGCAATGATTTTAGTCATGCCTTTGACTTTTGAAAAACAGAAGTTAAGGTTTGCTGGGTTAAGGCTGTACATTTTAAGAACCATGTAAAGACATGTTCTCTCTATGTTTCATGTTATTGCTTTGGGAATATGTTAAGACTTTTGTAGAAGATGGTTAACTATTTGAAGTGACTGGGAATATAGGAAGCATTACCATTTCTAAAGAACATAATGATACAAACTTGCCCAAAGTAGTCTGATTTCTTTCTTAAATAGTATAGATGATCCGCTAAGATTCTCTCACCAATTTTCCTTGTTATTGTGATTGGTAGAATAATGATCTCCAAGAGAAGTCATATTTCAATACCCAGAACTGTGGATATGTTAGTTTATATGGTGAAAGGAATTGTGCTGATGTGATTAAGTTAAGGGTTTTTAGATGGAGAGATTATCCTGGATGATCTAGGTTGGCCCAAATAATCATAAGGGTACAATCACAAGTGAAATAAAGAGGCAGGAGAGTGAGAGTTAGAGTTAGAGAGAGATTTGAAGATGCTACACCTCTGGATTTGAAGATAGAGAAGGGGGCCATGAACTAAGGAATGGAGGCAACCTCCAGAAGCTGGAAAAGCCAAGGAAATGGATTTTCCCCTATAGCCTTCAAAAAGAATGTAGCCCTGCTGACATCTTGATTTGAGCCTACTTCTATGGTCTGAATGTTTGTGTCCCCACAGAATTCATATGTTGAAATCCTGATGCCCAATATGATGGTAACAAGAGGTAGGACATTTGGGAGATGATTAGGTCATGAGAATGAAGCCCTTATGAATGGGGTTAGTGCCTTATAAAAGAGACCCCACAGAGCTCCCTAGAACCTTCACCGTGTGAGGATACAAGGAGAAGTCTGCAACCCAGAAGAGGGCCCCAGACTTTGGCTTCCAATCTCCAGAACTGTGAGAAATAAATTTTCTTCATTGGTAAACTACCCCGTCTGTGGTACTTTGCTGTAGCAGCCCAGATGGACTAAGACATCCACTAAACCTATTACTTCAAGCTCTGACCTTAGAACTTTAAAATACAGTTGTTTTAAGCTATTAAGTTTGTGGTAATCTGTTACAGCAGCAATAGGAAACTTGTACTTACCATGGATTCTAACAATGACTATGGCACAGGTATTAAACCTATAACTTTGGAATCAGCATAGAGGCAAGATGTCTGAAAGTAATCTAATGTGTGTGAATGATCTTATTAGTACTGAAATTAGAGATAAGGTCAATTTGGAGAATATTGTACTTGTTACTATTATATTTCTAATCTGCCTCTGAATAGAATGTCAGGTTGGTAAACCACCTGGAGGGGTGGTTTGTGCAACAGTGTTGAAATCAAACACCAAAAGACAATCTAATGGGGAAGGGAAGGGAAAAGGAAGGAACCATGTTGTATATTTTTATCTAAGAGGATTAATTAAAGTTAAAATCCATCATGTACATAATTTCAGAAAAACTTTGGTTGATATAAGTTTCTAGAGCTAGTTTTCTGAGATCCCTAATTGCATAACAATACCTAAATGTGAAAATTAAAGAATAATGGGCTCTCTGTTACCTGAGACAGTCTTAATCAGCATTTCATTTATTAGTGTTTTTGCATATACCTCGTGAGATAATGGAAAAATATATATTGGCCTCTGCCCCCTGTTCCTGACGCAGAGTCCTTAAAAGCCCTTTTAATTCCATATGTTATAAGAGCACTTAGGAGCATCTTTTGTTCTAAAATTTGGTCTTTGACTCTGGTTCCTGATACAGAGTTCCTAAATCCTTTGGAATTTCCCGGGTGATCACCATAAAGTCCAAGCCATTAGGAGAAGCCTGGAATTTTCAGCCCCTATCTTCCATTCTCCAGAGAGGGGAAAGGGACTGGAAATGGAGTTAACGATTGATCATGCCTACATGCTGAAGCCTCCATAAAAATCTCAACAGGTTTGGCGAGCTTCCAGGTTGGTGAACAGGTGGAGGTTCTGGGAGGGTGGTGTGCCCGGAGAGGGCATGGGAACTCCCACATAATTTGCTCTACACATCTCTTCCATTTGGGTGTTTATCTATATTCATTATCATATCCCTTTATAATAAACTGGTAAAGAGCGAGTATACTGCTTTCCTGAGTTTTGTGAGCCACTCTAGCAAATTAATTGAACCCAAGGTGGAGCCTGTGGGAATGTCTGATGTATATAACACATCGGTCAGAAGCACAGGTGACAACCTGGACTTGTGATTGGGGGAGGGAGGCAGTCTTGTGGGATGGAATTCTTAATCTGTGGGATCTGATGCCATCTTCAGGTAGACAGTGTCAGAACTGAGTTCAATTGTAGGACACCCAGCTGGTGTCACAGAGAATTGCTCCTTGTAGGGAAAGACCCCTACACATCTGGCATCAGAGGTGTTGTGAGTGGGGCAGTAGTGTGAGAGTAAAACCAGAGGAAAACTGAGGTTTCCCCCATATACACCGGCAAGTGTAACTGATCCTTATAAGGACATTTCTGAGGAACTGTGATACATTAACATACTTTCTTATCATCAATAAGAGGTAAAATTATTGCTTGTGCATTTTACTGATTATTTGAATATTGGCAACCCACAGGAGCCATATATATTAGTTGCTGTTGTGATATTCTGAGGGAAGTGAGATCTTGGAATCACAAACCCTGAGCTCTAATGTTATCTATCAAAATCTGTGTAGTTCTCATAGGCTTATAGGACTTTGGGAGCGAAAAGCTCAGTTACACCCCTTTCGTCTCACAGATGGGTACAGCCCCTTTGCATCTGCCTTTCTATCTGTAAAATGGGATTATGTAATATTATCTCTCTAATAACTTCAGGAGGCTTAAGAGCCTTCAGGGACTTAAAATGCCATCTTGCATTTAAAATACTTTGCCAACTTAGTCCACTACAGATACATACAGTTTTATTAACAGTTAGGATAATTAATGAGCTGGAAGGCACTATTCTTGACAGTGCTGGAGAATAGAGAAATGACCATGTAAGTAACATTACCAGACCTTGAAAGTACATTCATGCTGGCTTTGGTAGGTGATGATGATAGTGAGTCTCTTTTCTCATTCTTGTCCTCCATTTGCCTTTCATTAACAGGCTTGCTAATTTCTTTTTTTCTATCTATAGAGCACAAACCTGTACTATAACTAATGATATCTTTTTCTCTTTCCTGTTTCATTTTCTCATTCCCTTTGGTGGAGGGCATACTTGGCTCTTGAGGACTGTTCTGTTTTCTACGTCTGGGGCTGATTTTTTCCATCGGAAGCACAAGGGAATGAGAAAAATATGGTTTCAATATCAGAATTTTGCTTTAAAGACAACTTTCAATAATGAACTGTTTTACTGAGAGATATCAGTAAAGCTTTGTTTCTGGTCGGTACTAAGCATTCCAACTTGACATCTACTGTTTGTTACTGTTCTCATTAAACCAACGCTTTTGGATGAGCCATAGAGTTAAAGTATTTCAGCATCTGAAAGTGAAGATCAAGGAAGCATGCTGCTCAGCGTATTCTGCTGGCTTGAAGGAGGTAATGTGCTTTCCAAAGGGGCCTATTTAGAAGAAGCTAAATGACCACAGACATCAGGCATAAGCAAGTTTGTAATATAAAGCTGTTCCTGGGAATGTGAATAATCAATTAAAAAAACCCCTCAGAAACATCAGTTTAAATCTTGTAGATGCAATACGGATTCTACTGTAGAAGGCTTAATAGTCATTATTTGGAAAACTGTGGAAAAGGTACTTCCTTCCCTGCGTTCTTCCCCGCCCTCTATTTTCGTATCTCAGTCTCTTTCCTTTGCCTGCCCTTTAAGTCATCCCCCCGGGGTCTTTCTTGACCTACTATATTTTTACTCTTTTTCTTCCTTAATCTTACTCATTCTTGCCATGTGACAGAGATTACTCTTTATTGAATCAACATCCACTCATCCTTCTTCCTTGGTATCAGAACCCTGATTTTATACAGGGGATTAATGGACTCAGCTAAAAGATTACATTTCCTAACTTCTATCACGCCTAGGCGGGGCCTTGTGTCTGAGATCTGGCTAAGGAGTCGCAAACAGAAGTGGTGTGTGAGATTCCAGGGGAGGCTCCTAAACGGTGCTGGAAAATGCCCTCTCCTGCCCTCCCTGCCTTTGATCAGCTGCCTGGAATGCAGGCATGATGGACAGAGCTTGTGGAGCCACACTGGACGAGGACATGACCTTGAGGATGGAAGCCATGCACTGAGGATGGTGATGCAGAACACTGGGCGCCTCTTGAGACCTGAGACAGCTTATATCAGCCCTGGACTCCACACTTCTGGATCTAGACAAACTGATTTTTATTCTGTTAAAACTACATTATATCTGGGCAAACATAACCTTAACTGATAAATATAAACTTTTGTTCTAATGTGAACCACATCTTTATCCCTACCTAACCTTGCCGTCCTGAATCTCAGATTTATGTGTTGAAATAATTACTGGACATTTTCTTATTGATGTCCCGTAAGCGCTTCAATGTTACCTTCTCCTGACTGAACTCGTAACTGGTCCTTCTCTTCCCTTCCTAACCTGCCCCCATTGTGTTTGGAATTTTACCACCAGTCTTGTTATCCAAGGAGGACCCATGTGGTGGTCCTGGATCTCTCCTCTTCCCAACCATCATATTCAATCAGTCATCAGATCCTCTATTGTTTTTTTTCCTCATCAGTCTTTACCAAGTTTGTCTCCCAACTGTCCATCCCTCTCACACAACCCCAGTTCGATCTCTCATCATCTCCAGCCTATCACAGTTACTTGAGAAGTAATTCTGCCTTCAGTTCTATCCTCCTCACAAGTAGTTTTCACATGATGTCAAAAGGGATTTATTTAAAAAGCAAATTGGATAACATCAAT
The DNA here is from genome assembly GCF_005190385.1 of Monodon monoceros. Lineage (NCBI taxonomy): Eukaryota > Metazoa > Chordata > Mammalia > Artiodactyla > Monodontidae > Monodon > Monodon monoceros. The sequence continues at coordinate 52,027,724 of NW_021703777.1, forward strand.
CTCCTGCTTAAAACATTTCAAGAGCTCTGCAACAACAGGCCCTTGATCTTGGCACACTGGCCATGATCTACTCCTACTTATTCTGTAATTCTCATCACTGCTACTCTCCATCCTGTATTTCATACTCCAGTAACACTGCAATTTGTAATGTCTATAAAATGCATGGATTTTTATGCTTCTGTGCCTTTGGTCATACTATTCCCTTTGCTTGGAAATCTCCTTTCCTCCCCTTTCCCTTTCACAGCTTTCTTTTGTATAATGCTTATTCTTCCTGACTTGGTTTGGTCTCATCTCCTCTGGGAAGCCTTCCTGGACTGCTATCCCCACCTGGCTGGATTGGGTGGTTCCCCCCACCCCAAACCAGTTTTCAGGGGAAGAAGCTGGGGGGATGAGGGAAGAGGAGGAAAGGAAGTATGATTGCCAGATTTAGCATATCAAAGTAGGAGATGCCAGATTAAATGTGAATTTCATAAAAATGAATACTTGTTTGGGTATAAATATGTACCATGCAATATTTGGGACACACTTATACTAAAAAAGATGTGTTATTTATTTAAAATTCAAACTCATCTGGGCATCCTGTATTTTATCTGGCAACCCCATACTGAAAGACACATTAGCATATTTCTTGTTTTTGCCTGAGTGTCTTTGTGGCCTCACTTATGAAAATATTAGTGGTAAAGAATTGATCAGTTTTAAACATCATTAGGGTCTGCCTTGCTTCTTGGTGCCAAAGGAGGGAGATGGAGAGAGAGGCGGGTAGGGGAGGGGAGGGAGAGAAAGAGAAAGAGAAAGAGATTCTGCTCTAAAAGAAGGAGCAAAGCTTGCAAGAGCCTTTACTTACTTTCCATGCTCAGCCCTCCTCTTTAGAGAAGGGGCAAATTGGAAAGAAAACATATTCTTGCCTACCAGATGTTAATTGAGCTTGCTGAAGTATCATTCTGAATCACTACAACCTGGTTTATCATTCTATTCTAAGAGGAAGAAAATGCTTTAGCAGCTCCCCAGAGCCTCAGGAAGGCCCTCAGAAGGCAGCAGGGGGCAGGGCTGTAACACCAGGTGTGGCTTCTCTTAACAAGGCAATCGCTGAGAAGCTTTGTGGACGGAGTACAAATGAGCTCCACCAGGCCTGGCTGTTCCCTTGAAGGGCAGAGGCAACTAACATTTCTTGAGCATCTGCCATTTGACATATTATGCCTGCCATTTCCTTAAAGTTCTGCAAACCCATATTTGAAAATTTGGTACGTGAGTCTGGCACCTCTCTTTTGGGAATTAGGTCATAGGCAGTTGGATGCAGCATCTGCTTCTGTACCATATATTTATAAAAATGAATTTATCAGTAAATTATACTGGACAGTATGATATTGTATAAATATGAACTTTTAAAATAATGAACTCTGAACATTTAAAATCTGAGTGATTAACACTAAGACAACGTTTTTCCTGGCTAGGTGAGTCTAGCTGTATCCACTTCGAGTTACACGTTTCCTTTTTCCCTGTGAGAGAACTATTGCTAACCCAGTGTCTCTGCATTAGGTCTGCTGAGGCTTTTGTTATTCTCCCTCCTCACAGCTGGAATTGCAACAGATGGGGTTAGCTAATGCAGAGAAAGAGATGAAATTAACACAGGTAATGAGCAGCAGTAGTTTTACTGATGGAGGAATTTCAGTTCATTTGGGAAAATTCCAGATGCTCAAGACCTGCAGTAAGATAAATCAAAACCTAGTTTGGGGAAATAAAAGAGATATAGCTGCAATTTAACATTTATCTAGAGCCAGCATCGAGTTTAACACGGCGTGAGGTCGAGGGGCAGCTTGGGCATTGGCTTCTGTTCCTAGTTTGTTGTCTAAGATAAAAGCTTTTGGAACCACTTCATATTTTAATTGGTTCATATGGGCATTTAAAAATTGCATTTAGTTAAGAGGATGCCACTTGTTCTTTAGAGGTTGATGGTTTCTACTAGATCTACTTGGGAAGAAATGGGGTAGGTTTTTTTTTTTTTTTTAATATTTATTTATTTGACTGCTCCCGTTCTTAGTTGCAGCATGCAGGATCTAGTTCCCAGACCAGGGATTGAACCCCGGCCGCCTGCATTGGAAATGCGGAGTCTTAACTACTGGACCACCAGGAAGTTCCTGGGGTAGGCTTAAGTCACCCATGATTTAAATGTGAAGAAGGAGCTAGTTGCTCTTTTCACTCTGAGATGGGAAATTGTGCTTTAATGATCCTTGCAATCTTTTCTGCCCTTTGTTTCTTCCTTCCTTCCTTCTTTTCCTCCTTCCTTACTGTCTACTTCTATAGTCTTTACTAGGTGTCTGCTATTATTTTTAGTGCTAGAGATACAGCAGTGAGCAAAACAGACAAAAATCTCTGCATTTGAAATATTTGAAACGGAGAGATCTTAAACAAGATAAATTGAATATATATAGTATGTTAGATAGTGACAAGCATTAAGGGGAAAACTAAACTGGAGGAGGAAGCACGTGCGTATGGTTGTAAATTTCAGATAGAGTGCTCAGGAAGCCCTCACTAAGAAGGCGGAATTTGAGGAAAAATCTGATTAGGTGAGGAAGCAAGTTATGCAGATTTCTGTGGGAAGAGCATTTTAGGAAGAGTGACCAGCAAGGGCAAAGACCCTGAGTTAGGAAAGTGCCTGGTTTCTTTGAGGGATAGGAATAAATAGGCCAGCATAAGGAAGGTGGAGTGTAGGGAGATGAGGCCAGAGAAGGGCTGGGGGCTAGGTTGTGTATGGCCTTGAGGTCTCTCTAAGGACTTTAGACCTTCCTCTAAGTGAGATGGGAAGTTGCTTGAGGGTTTTGAGCAGAGGAGTGACATGAACTGACATATTTTAAATGATCTCTTTGGCTGCTGTTTTGACAATAGATGGAAGATGGGCAAGGACAATAGCAGGAATTCTAGTTAGGAGACTGTGTCAACCATCTAAGCAAGATGTGATGGTGGCATGGACGAGCATGGCAGCAGAGGTTGTTTTAAGAATTATTTGGTTCTGCATTTATTTTGAAAGTAGAGCTAGCAAGATTTGCTAGTGGATTTTGTGTGTGTTGTGAGAGGAAGAGAGAAGTCAAGGATGACTCCAAGGTTTTTGTACTGATACAGAGATGGGGAAGATTGTGGGGTGAGCAGATTTTGGTTGGAAATAGTAGAAGTTTAGTTTTGGGCATGCTAACTTTGAGATGTCTGTTAGACATCCAAGTGGAGATGCCAAATAGGCATTTGGGTACACTAGACTAGTGTTCAGGGGAGAAGTCCTGGATAGAGAGTGAGATTTGGTAGTTACTAGCACATAGATGGCATTAAAAGACATGAGACCAGATGAAATCATAAGATAGAAAAGCAAACACTAAGCCATTGGAAATTCCAAATTTATTTTTTGAATTTTATTTATTTATTTTTTATACAGTATGTTTTATTATCTGTTTTATACATATTAGTGTATACATGTCAATCCCAATCTCCCAGTTCATCCCCCCCCCACACCGCTTTCCCCCCTTGGTGTCCATACAGATGTTCTCTACATCTGTGTCTCTATTTCTGCCCTGCAAACTAGTTCATCTGTACCATTTTTCTAGGTTCCACATATATGTGTTAATATACGATATTTATTTTTCTCTTTCTGACTTACTTCACTCCTTATGACAGTCTCTAGGTCCATCCACATCTCTACAAATGACCCAATTTCGTTCCTTTTTATGGCTGAGTAATATTCCATTGTATATATGTGCCACATCTTTATCCATTCATCTGTTGATGGACACTTAGGTTGCTTCCATGTCTTGGCTATTGTAAATAGTACTGCACTGAACACTGGGGTGCACATGTCTTTTTGAATTATGGTTTTATCTGAGCATATGCACAGTAGTGGGATTGCTGGGTCACATGATAATTCTGTTTATAGTTTTTTAAGGAACATCCATTCTGTTCTCCATAGTGGCTGTATCAATTTACATTTCCACCAACAGTGCAAGAGGATTCCCTTCTCTCCCCACCCTCTTCAACATTTGTTTTTTGTAGATTGTCTGATGATGCCCATTCTAACCGGTGTGAGGTGATACCTCATTGTAGTTTTGATTTGAATTTCTCTAATGATTAATGATGTTGTGCATTCTTTCACGTGTTTGTTGGCAATCTGTATATCTTCTTTGGAGAAATGTCTATTTAGGTCTTCTGCCCATATTTTGATTGGATTGTTTGTTTTTTTAATATTGAGTTGCATGAGCTGTTTATATATTTTGGAGATTAATCCTTTGTCTGTTGATACATTTGCAATTTTCTCCCATTCTGAGGGTTTTCTCTTCATCTTGTTTATAGTTTCCTTTGCTGTGCAAAAGCTTTTAAGTTTCATTAGGTCCCATTTGTTTATTTTTATTTCAATTACCCTAGAAGGTGGGTCAAAAAAGATGTTGCTGTGACTTATGTCAAAGAGTGTTCTTCCCATGTTTTCCTCTAAGAGTTTTATAGTGTCTGGTCTTATATTTAGGTCTTTAATCCATTTTGAGTTTATTTTTGTGTATGGTGTTAGTGAGTGTTCTAATTTATTGTTTTACGTGTAGCTGTCCAGTTTTTCCCAGCACCACTTATTGAAGAAGCTGTCTTTTCTCCATTGTATATCCTTACCTCCTTTGTCATAGATTAGTTGACCATAGGTGCATGGGTTTATCTCTGGGCTTTCTATCCTGTTCCATTGATCTATATTTCTGTTTTTGTGCTAGTACCATATTGTTTTGATTACTGTAGCTTTGTAGTACAGTCTGAAGTCAGGGAGTCTAATTCCTCCAGCTCCATTTTTCCCCTCAAGGCTGCTTTGGCCATTCAGGGTCTTTTGTGTCTCCATACAAATTTTAAGATTTTTTGTTCTAGTTCTATAAAAAATGCCATTGATTGTTTGATAGGGATTGCATTGAATCTGTAGATTGCTTTGGGTAGTATAGTCATTTTCACAATATTGATTCTTCCAATCCAGGAAGATGGTATTTCTCTCCATCTGTTTGTGTCATCTTTGATTTCTTTCATCAGTGTCTTATAGTTTTCTGAGTACAGGTCTTTTACCTCCTTAGGTAGGTTTATTCCTAGGTATTTTATTATTTTTGTTGCAATGGTGAATGGGATTGTTTCCTTAATTTCTCTTTCTGATCTTTCATTTTTAGTGTATAGGAATGCAAGAGATTTCTGTGCCTTACTTTTGTAACCTGCAACTTTACCAAATTCATTGATTAGGTCTAGTAGTTTTCTGGTAGCAACTTTAGGATTTTCTCTGTTTAGTGTCATGTCATCTGCAAACAGTGACTCTTTTACTTCTTCTTTTCCAATTTGTATTCGTTTTATTTCTTTTTCTTCTCTGATTGCAGTGGCTAGAACTTCCAAAACTTTGTTGAATAATAGTGGCCAGAGTGGACATCCTTGTCTTGTTCCTGATCTTAGAGGAAATGTTTTCAGTTTTTCACCATTGAGAACGATGTTTGGTGTGGGTTTGTTGTATATGGTCTTTACTACATTGAGGAAGGTTCCCTGTATGCCCACTTTCTGGAGAGTTTTTTAATCATAAATGGGTGTTTAATTTTGTCAAAAGCTTTTTCTGCATCTATTGAGATGATCATATGGTTTTTAGTTCTTCAATTTGTTAATATGGTGTATCACATTGATTGATTTGCATATATTGAAGAATCCTTGCATCCCTGGGATAAATCCCACTTGATCATGGTGTATGATCCTTTTAATATGTTGTCTGATTCTGTTTGCTAGTATTTTGTTGAGGATTTTTACATCTATATTCATCAGTGATATTGGTCTGTAGTTTTCTTTGTGACATCTTTGTCTGGTTTTGGTATCAGGGTGATGGTGGCCTTGTAGAATGAGTTTGGTAGTGTTCCTTCTTCTGCAGTTTTTTGGAAGAGTTTGAGAGGGATGGGTGCTAGCTCTTCTGTCAATATTTGATAGAATTCACCTGTGAAGCCATCTGGTTCTGGACTTTGGTTTGTTGGAAGATTTTTAATCACAGTTTCAATTTCATTCCTGTGATTGGTTTGTTCATATTTTCTATCTTTCTGGTTCAGGCTTGGAAGTTTATACCTTTCTAAGAATTTGCCCACTTCTTCCAGGTTGTCCATTTAATTGGCATAGAGTTGCTTGTAGTAGTCCCTTATGATGCTTTGTATTTCTGCAGTGCCAGTTGTCACTTCTCCTTTTTCATTTCTAATTTTATTGATTTGAGTCCTCTCCCTCTTTTTCTTGATGAGTCTGCTAATGGTTTATCAATTTTGTTTATCTTCTCAAAGAACCAACTTTTAGTTTTATTGATCTTTGCTATTTTTTTCTTTGTTTCTATTTCATTTATTTCTGCTCTGATCTTTATGATTTCTTTCCTTCTACTAACTTTGGGTTTTGTTTGTTCGTCTTTCTCTAGTTCCTTTAGGTGTAAGGTTAGATTGTTTATTTGAGTTTGTTGTTTCTTGAGGTAGGATTGTATTGCTATAAACTTACCTCTTAGAACTGCTTTTGCTGCATCCCATAGGTTTTGGATTGTTGTGTTTTCGTTGTCATTTGTCTCTAGGTATTTTTTGATTTCCCTTTGATTTCTTCAGTAATCTCTTGCTTATTTAGTAATGCATTGTTTAGCCTCCATGTGTTTGTGTTTTTTACGTTTTTCTTCCCCATAATTGATTTCTAATGTCATAGTGTTGTGGTTGGAAAAGATGCTTGATATGATTTCAATTTTCTTAAATTTACCAAGACTTGATTTGTGACCCAAGATGTGATCTATCCTGGAGAATGTTCCATGTGCACTTGAGAAGAAAGTGTAATCTGTTGTTTTTGGATGGAATGTCCTAAAAATATCAATTAAATCTGTCTGGTCTGTTGTGTCATTTAAAGCTTGTGTTTCCTTATTAATTTTCTGTCTGGGTGATCTGTCCATTGGTGTAAGTGAGGTGTTAAAGTCCCCCACTATTACTGTGTTACTGTTGATTTCCTCTTTTATAGCTTTTAGCATTTGCCTTATGTATTGAGGTGCTCCTATGTTGGGTACATATAGATTTATAATTGTTATATCTTCTTGCATTGATCCCTTGATCATTATATAGTGTACTTCCTTCTCTTGTAATATTCTTTATTTTAAAGTCTATTTTATCTGATATGAGTATTGCTACTCCAGTTTTCTTTTGATTTACATTTTCACGGAATATCTTCTTCCATCCCCTCAGTTTCAGTCTGTATGTGTCCCTAGGTCTGAAGTGGGTCTCTTGTAGACAGCATATATCTTGGTCTTGCTTTTGTATCCATTCTGTGAGCCTGTGGCTTTTGGTTGGAGCATTTAATCCATTCACATTTAAGGTAGTTGTCAATATGTATGTTCCTATTACTATTTTCTTAATTGTCTTGGGTTTGTTTTTGTAGGTCCTTTTCTTCTCCTGTGTTTCCCACTTAGAGAAGTTCCTTTAGCATTTGTCGTAGAACTGGTTTGACGGTGCTGAATTCTCTTAGCTTTTGCTTTTCTGTAAAGCTTTGGATTTCTCTATCGAATCTGAATGAGATCCTTGTAGGGTAGAGTAATCTTGGTTTTACATTCTTCCCTTTCGTCACTTTAAATATGTCATGCCACTCCTTTCTGGTTTGTAGAGTTTCTGCTGAGAAATGGGAGCTCCCTTGTATGTTATTTGTCATTTTCCCCTTGTTGCTTTTTTTTTTTTTTTTTGTGGTACGTGGGCCTCTCCTGTTGCAGAGCACAGGCTCCGGATGCGCAGGCTCAGCGGCCATGGCTCACGGGCCCAGCTGCTCTGCGGCATGTGGGATCTTCCCGGACCGGGGCACGAACCCATGTCCCCTGCATCGGCAGGCGGACTCTCAACCCCTGCAGCACCAGGAAGCCCCCCTTGTTGCTTTTAATAATTTTTCTTTGCCTGTAATTTTTGTCAATTTGATTACTATGTGTCTCGGTGTGTTTCTCCTTGGGTTTATACTGCCTGGGACTCTCTGTACTTCCTGGACTTTGGTGGCTATTTCCTTTCCCTTGTTAGGGAAGTTTTTGACTATAATTTCTTCAAATGTTTTCTCAGGTTGTTTTTCTCTCTCTTCTCCTTCTGGGACGTCTAGAATGTGAATGTTGGTGTGTTTAATATTGTCCCAGAGGTGTCTTAGGGTGTCCTCATTTCTTTTCATTCATTCTTTTCTGTTCTGTTCTTTTTTTTGTTCTGTTCATTTTTCTGTTTTCTGGAATTCTGTGAATTCCACCATTCTGTCTTCCAGGTCAGTTATCTGTTCTTCTGCCTCAGTTATTCTGCTATTGATTCCTTCTAGTGTATTTTTCATTTCAGTTATTGTATCGTTCATTTCTGTTTGTTTGTTCTTTAATTCTTCTAGGTCTTTGTTAATCATTTATTGCATCTTCTTGATCTTTGCCTCCATTTTTTTCCCTAGGTCCTGGCTCATCTTCACCATCATTATTCTGAATTCTTTTTCTGGAAAGTTGCTTATCTCCACTTCATTTAGTTGTTTTTCTGAGGTTTTATCTTGTTCATTCTTCTGGTATATAGTCCTCTGCCTTTTCATTTTGTCTATCTTTCTGTGAATGTGGTTTTTGTGCCACAGGCTGCAGGATTGTAGTTCTTCTTGCTCTGCTGTCTGCCCTCTGGTGGATAAGGCTATATAAGAGGCTTGTGTAAACTTCTTGATGGGAGAGACTGGTGGTGGGTTAAGCTGGGTGTTGCTCTGGTGAGCAGAGCTCAGTAAAACTTTAATCTGCTTGTCTGTGGGTAGGTGGGGATGAGTTCCCTCAGTGTTGGTTGTTTGGCCTGAGGTGACCAGCACTGGTGCCTACAGGCTCTTTGGTGGAACTAATGGTGGACTCCAGGAGGGCTCATGTCAAGGAGTACTTCCCAGAACTTCTGTTGCCAGTGTCCTTTTCCCCACAGTGAGCCACAGCCACCTCCCCGCCTCTGCAGGAAGCTCTCCAACATTAGCTGGTTGGTCTGGTTCAGTCTCCTAGGGGGTCACTGCTCCTTCCCCTGGGTCCTGATGCACACACTACTTTGTGTGTGCACTCCAAGAGTGGAGTCTCTGTTTCCCCCAGTCCTGTCTAAGTCTTGCAATCCAATCTCTCTAGCCTTCAAATTCTGATTCTCTGGGAATTCCTCCTCCTATTGCTGGACTGCCAGGTGGGGAAGCCTGTCGTGTGGCTCAGGATCTTCACTCCAGTGGGTGGACTTCTGTGGTATAATTGTTCTCTAGTTTGTGAGTCACCCACCCAGCAGTTATGGGATTTGATTTTATTGTGATTGTGCCCCTCCTACCACCTCATTGTGGCTTCTCCTTTGTCTTTGGATGCGGGGTATCATTTTTGGTGAGTTCCAGTGTCTTCCTGTCAATGATTGTTCAGCAGTTAATTGTGATTTCAGTGCTCTCTCAAGTGGGAGTGAGTCCTTTCACTCCACCATCTTGAACCAATATCCAGAACCATGGTTTTCTGGAAATTCAAAATTTGAAAGTTGGGAAAATGATGAGAAAGTACTGAAGAGAGTTGAGGGAAAGCATCCCTAGAGGAAAGAGGGTAACCAGGGAAAGCTGGTGGCTTAGAAGATGAGTGAGGAAAGTGTTTTAAAGCAGAGAGAGTGAGCAACAGTGTTCAGTGCTGCTGAGAGGTCTGAGAATCGTTCATGTGGAGCGTCTTGCTGGCTTTACCAAGAGCAGTATCAGTGGCATGATGGGGGAGATACTTGGTGATAGAGAAGAGGAGAGAAAGGAAGGAAAGGATTGAAAAGAGTTAGTACAGAGAGCTGCCTCAAGGAATTTTACTGTAAAGAGAAGGACAGTAGCCAGAGGGGAACACTGGGTCAAGAAAGTTTCCTTCCCTGTCATCCTCTCTTCTCACCTCCCCTCCTTTCTTTTTTATGTTCTTTCCTTCTAATTTTCTGATAAGATATTAAAGGAAAAATGAGGTTAAGTCCTTACAGCTTATAAATGTTCAAAAAAGATATCATAAGCAATAGTAGGGAAGAAAGAAAGAAAGAGTGGGAGGAAGGAAGGAAGGAAGGAAGGGGAGGAGGAAGGGAGTTCAGGACAAACGTTTTAGGATTTAGTTACATTGGATTCAGTTCCATTTCTACTACTTCATTGTTGTGTTATCTCAGACACGGTATTTATCATTTCTAGGTCCTAGGAAACTCATCTATAACATAGGACTAATTTCTGCTCCTTAGAATTACTGTGGGAAAGTTCTTCATAAAGCATAAAATACCATGAGAAATGATAAAATAGCCTCGGTGGGAATTGAAAAAATATTTTAAAGACAAAGAATAAATTGCAACAGATATTGACCTACTTCTTAAATTGAAAAAAGATTACCATGTTCTATGTTAGGCTTAAACAATATAAGTTGTTTTCTTTGATTAGCCAAGAGTAAATCATGTTTTGATGCAGCTAGTATGTGCATAGTTCTGCGCTATGAGTCTTTACTCCTATGCTCCATGACCTTAATGTTGGGAAAACAAAACATAAATACACAAAGATTTAAAATGAAAAGCAAGTATGAAAATTTCTTATCTGGAATACAAGATAAATTTTTTTCTATTACCAGTTTGCAAATTGCAGTATGGGCAAAAACATTGTAACAGTTTCTTCCAGAGTTATACATTGCCAGTGTAATACGTTAACAAAATCATTAAATAGTCATTAGCATTGTCTCATTTACCACGCACTTAGGTGGAGAAAGTCAATTGTTTTCCTAATTCTGGAATCTAGGCCTGAGATATACAGTTCCACCTCTGCCAAAAGAGTTGGAATGAACTGAGACCACAGAGGCAATATAATTCTAGGAACTTGTGTCCTGGAGTTAGAAAGATTATCAAGTGACAATAGAATCATGCTTCTTAGAATAATTTCTGCTTCTGCCAACAAACCTGCACAGTTAACTAAAATCTCCTTCATAAGTATCCATAGTAGAAAGGTACAAGGCAGAATGTACCTTCCATAGGTGTGTACATTCCACACCTATGAAGTCCCTTGTAGCTTTACGAAGAGTATGGCCCTGTGAACCAATGCACGGAAGACCCACTTGACCACTGAGATGCCCAGCTCTACTTTAACCTTGTTAGATCAGAGATTTTTTAAAAAGTAAGGTAACCTATAGATTATTTTCACCACTTTTTAAAGCAAGGATTGATAACAACACTTAAGATGAATTGTTTAATATTGGGATCAGCAAATAGCAAACTGTGAAAATGAGTCCTTTTTTCCACTTAAGACCCCCACTTTTCTATCAAGCACCCACCTGTTATCCTCTCTCTTTTTCATCCCTCCTGGCAGGGTGCATATACTTCATTTATTTTTATTTTTAAAAATTAAAAAAAAATTTAAAATTTTTATTGAAGTATAGTTGATTTAGTGTTGTGTTAGTTTTAGGGGTATAGCAAAGTGATTCAGTTACATGTACAGATATAATGTTTTTCAGATTCTTTTCCCATATATGTTATTACAAAATATTGAATATAGTTCCCTGTGCTGTACAGTAGGTCCTTGTTGTTTGTCTATTTTATGTATAGTACTCCCATATGCATATGTTACTCCCAAATTCCTAAGTTATTCTTCCTCCTCCCTTTCCCCTTTGGTAACCATAAGTCTGCTTTTTATATCTGTTTCTGTTTTGTAAATAAGTTCAGTTGTATTTTTTTATTTTAGATTCCTCATAACTTCTTTTGCCCATCTACTCCCATCACTCTTTTTCATTCTCCCAGACAGATTTCCTTTTTTAAAAGCTTTAGTGATGAAGAATAGCTTCTGAGTTTGAAGGGTTGTGTTGCAGCTCGTTCTTAGCTTTTTTCTAAGTGCCTTGAACTTACACACTGCAGGTGCTCAATAAGCACTTATTGAGTCACATAGAGGAAAACTAAATGTTCCAGAGCCAGTGATCCTGATCTTCCCTTGGGGAGACTAAACTGGCAATGAGTTAGAAGTTGGAGGAGCTCTGCACATGCAGCTAATGAAAGGTCACACAACTATTCTCACCACTGCTGCCCACAAAAACACTTTAGTAGAGTTATCGTGGTAAGTAGGCTTTTCAAATTTACAGCTTTAAAATTATGTTCTTCAAAAATAGGAGAGTTGCTATGGTCTGAACTGTGCTCCCCTCTCCTCAGATCAAGCCTGCCTGACAGCTACCAATGTCATATTCCTCCAACCCCACTTCCCTGGGCTCCAAATCGCAGTGGCTGCCTGGATGGTTCCAGCTGAGAACTAGTGAGACACCACTTTGTTCTTCCTATTTTCTGCCTTTTCCATTATTCTGCATTTTCTCTCAGAAAAACACAATAAAAAAGAGCAAGCCCCCCACCCCGCAAACACACCCACTTGTCCCAGCCCTAAACCTCTAAACAATTTTCCTGCCAGTGAAGTTCTAATGAAATTGTAAAATGTGCTTGTTCATGACTAAGATTCAAACAGGACTCCCTGCTGCATCTCATAAAGTCTTGTTTGGAAGATTGTACCTAATTATTGACCCATGGAAAGCCCTGAGAAGATCACTTAGAATTTTCAGGGATTTTGCCAGCTCTACACATAAGTCAGAGAGTGCATGACAAACCGAGGCTGTATTATAGATGGCCTTTATAATCTGCCACTGTGTATACCTGGTTCAGTAGAACGACCACGTGGTTTATTGAACTCTGAAGGAGTGCACAACTTAGCTTGCAAATCTGTAATTTTCAACTGGAAAAAGAAACTGAAAAATCAGCCTTGGTGGCTGTCATGCTGCCTTTACTTCTCTGCATTTGCCTCTGAGGAGGGTCAGACTCTCCTGAGGACCTCATGGTTTGATCCCATTTTATCTTTCAAGACTTCTCCCTTCCATTAATTTTCATTGCAATAGATTCATAAGAAATTGTGGCACCTCTAATAACATGAACATTAAAAAAAATCCCATAACATCAAGGTTGCATATTTCCTACTGATTAGTGGTTTTCTCTTGATTAAATTATGCATTTTTAATACAAGTCCTTCATTTCTCAACAGTAACACATGGCAGAGTAATCCCTTGGTATAGACCAAATGCATTTATGGTTCCCTGTCTAGGCATATACAAAACTGCTTTGAACTTCAGGCTTTGTGTATGAAAGAGATTTGAAATTCTTACAACCTCTCAGGTGAGCTCTTGAAGGGAAAAGTAATCTCTGTTATGCTAGTGAAAGGAAATTACACATTGAAGGTGGATGGCTTGCTCAAGGTTACTAAGGGTCTCACCATCAGACTAGCCTAGTAGCCTGGAGGTCTAAATCCCAGACTAGAGTTATCTCCAAATATGGCTATTTCCAGCTGGTTCAGTAACTGTGTGGGGTGACACCATGGTGCACTATTATTATTTGTTAACACCAAACACCCAAACATACTGATCCTTTATATTGGCTTCTATGGTACCTTCATCTTAGTAACTTCTTTATGTTTCATGTGACACTCAGGGAGATCTTGGCCAGATTTTTGAACAATTTATGGATAGGCAGGCAGTGAATGGTACCTGAGGGCTTTTTTCCCTCTGGTTCTTCTGTTCTGAATTTCAGAATGCTGCATGTTCAGAGTAAGTGCTGCACAAAAGAAGGGATTTTCAGAGTAATTTAAGGCAAGTTGTCATATGCACTTTTTCTACTAGCACAGGTTTTCTTATTGTAACCAGACTCTTTTACTAATCTTAGACTCTTTGCCTGAGTACAAGAGTTTGGCAGGGAATCTCTACATGCAGTGAAGCTGGAGGAGGGCTGGACCCAAGGAAGCCTCATCTGTCATGCTGTGGCCTGGGATTACCCAATGCTTGGGGTCCTAAGGTCTAGTTGGAAAGAGGTAAATTAGGCTAACGTGGGAGACAGTATCCATTAACTCTGAATTATTGGAATACCCTTTAATTTGTCTCCCTGTATCCAACCTTGGCCCCACTAGTCTAAATTTTACCTCATAGCCAATGTGATCCTTCTAAAATACAAGTCTTATTAAGCGATTCTCCTGATGAAATTTTCTTGCAGCTGCATCCTCACTTAGGTTAATGCTAGGTTATGCTGTGGCAGCAAATTAACTGCAGATCTCAATGGCTTTACAAAGCAAAGTTTTAAGTCTTCATTCTGCATGTCCCCTATGGTTCAGGAGGATGGGGTCGATGCTCTGCTTTACAGTTGCTCAAGGATCCAGGCTAGCACAGGCCCAGCCATCTAGACACTTCTGGTCACTGCAGCAAGAGTAGAGAGCATACGAAGTGCCACGGTGCTTTTCTATGCTTTGGGCCAGAAGTGACATAAATCACTCTGTCACAGCCCATTGGTAAGAACTATTCATATAGACACCTCCTCCATCCCCTTTAACTCCAAGGTGTGGAAGTATGTTCTTTCATGTGCTCAGAGGAGAGGAGAATGAATATTGGTGAACACTGGTTAAGTTTATCACATTCTTCATTGCCCTAGTCATGGAGGTTTTTCATAATTTAGACCTTGTTTTAGCAATAACTACTCTGCCCTCCCCCTACCCCCTGCCCACTGCCATCCACACTTCTCATTTAAATCTGGTCATACTGAGCTTCTTGCAGTTCGCAGAATGTGCTGAGTTGTCGCTCACAATTTGTATCTGCATATACTGTTTCCTTTGCCTACTCTTTTGCACTCTTTATAATTTAGTTCTAGAATTGCTTCCTCTGGGTGCAAAGATTTTCCTGACTACCCCACCTCCAGCTTGGGTTATTTAGCTATTCTCTTGATCTCATATCACCCTGTACTTAAAATCTACGTTTATAATATGACCCTTTAATTGTGTATTGATTCAGTTATTCTTCTTCCTAGACTGCCACGAGGTATCTTGAGAGAAGAGACCATGCTTTACTTAAACTTGAATCCCCAGCATCCAACACTTGTCACATAGTAGGTGGTCAATAAATATTCGTTGAGTGAATACATGGAATCACAGACTTTGTACCTTTGTTAGTAGGTCAAAATGAAGGTTAGATTTGGAAGCTAGGAAATTATAAAAAAGGTGTGTACAAAAATTTAACAATTAAAAAAGTTTCAGTTGTCCATATTTACACAATTGATCAGTCTCTTTTTAGAGGAATTTTTATATTTATTTTGGATAAAATTAGTACTGTAAGAAGGGTTATATCATTGAGGTAAGGCTTTTTTTTTTCTTTAGGACTGTTTTCTCTTTAATTCAATTTACAATTTTGGCATCTTTTACACCTGTGTTTTTTATTTGTATAATTGCATATATTAATGTAGATTACTCAAGCCCATGATCATACTTGAAGCTATGACATACCATCACCTGCCATTTTTCTCGAAATTCTCAGGGAACAGTCATGGTGCTGATTATTCTGACTTTTGAGACTTACATTTTGTCTGTTATGTGTTGAACTGTGTCTGCTAACCCTTGGAACCTGTGGATGTGACCTTATTTGAAAATAGGGTCTTTGAAGATGTAATTAATTTAAGATGAGATCATACTGATTAGGGTAGGCTCTTACAAGAAGAGGAGAATCATTGGCTTACGGGGGAGAGTGTCATGCGATGACAGAAGCAGAGATCGGAGTGATGAAGCTTTGAGCCAATGGATGCCAAGGATTGGTGGCCACCAGAAACTAGCAAAAGGCAAAGACTGATTCCACTCAGTGTCTCAGAGATTAGCATGACACTGCTGGCATCCAGATTTTTTGGACTTCAGAACTGAGAGAGAATACATTTCTGTTGTTTTAAGGCACCCATTTTGTGGTACTTAGTTGTGGCAGCCCTGGGAAAGGAATAGAGCCTCTTTCTAATTCTTTTTTTCTATAATACACAGACTATGTACTAGTACTCAAGTCCAGGCTTGCAAGCTAGCATACAAAGTAACTTTGTGAGCCAGTGAAGGGTTGACTGTACTCTTCTTTTTCAAAAGAGGCTCTTGTAAGTAGGCTGGGAAAGAGATGTTTGAAAACCCGAGAAACAATGAAAAAAAACCCAACCAGTGACCCGTTAACTTATAAGAAACCCTCAGATCTGAGACTGTTGTTCTTGTCAGGGTAGCTCTGGATAAGCTGATGCTCTGGAGAAGGCAGCAAATTTCCTGCTGTATTGAAGAGAACTTCTAGATGACCAGGAGAATTAAGTGGTTGAATTTTTGCTGGATTTAGTCAATTGAGACTCAGGTCTCATGCTCTTATGTGCCTTCCTATATTACACAGGTTGGAAAGTTAAAAATACATTTCCAAGAATCTATCACAGCTGTGGTGATGGAAGAAAATTATGTTCTGATAGTAGCATGTACTTGAGAGATTTGGAAGGTGGAAGTCAGGCAGAGGTCATATTCCTGGTGCCGATTTAGCTGGCAAGCAAGGTCATGCAGATGCAAGTGTAGGAAGGCAGCTACAGTTCCCGGGTCAGTGTTTCAGAGTCTAGTCATAGCTTTGTGGGTGTCAAGAGAAAGTTGTGGAAGTGGTGGTGGCAATTTCTTGACTCTTGGATGGAGCTTCAGCACTGTGTTCCTAACGTCAAAATTTCCAGTGGTGTCACTCTGACTCCTGATACGCCAGCTTTTATTAGAGCTTTGTAAACATCTGATTCCCTATATTAAGTTCCAATCTGTGAAAAATACTGAGTCTGTTTCTTGGACCAAATTTTGACTGATGGGAGTTTGGATTGGTTATCTGACTTGGTTGGATTTAAAGGCAGTGATATTTATGGTATTACCAGATAATTGCATGCTGATAGTAGCATACAGTGGCAAGAGTTACTGAATTTCTCACCTTGGGTCCCCAGGGATAAAGTGCCCACGGAATATAGGCTCTGGAAGACTGAGGGGCTTCCACTAGAGACTCCTATAATAGGAATAAGAAATGCAAAGGCTGTGGGGTGGTATGGCTGTGATCGGGAACTTTCTGTGGCTCTAGAAAAATTTCTTGAAGTTGCAGGCCAATAAAACTGCAATCTGGTCTTATGAGTTGCTTAATTATAACAAAAGTTGAATTCACAGCCTTACCAAGTCTTCTTTTTTTGGTATCAATCTTTGGATGATGATTGGGACAGACTGGGACACTAAGAATTGGGATGGGGGATATTTGAATGGACTTGAATGAATCTGAGTAGTCTGAGCACCCAAACTCCTCTGAGTCTCCCTTACCATAAGATGCAGTTGCAGCCTGTCCTTCCTACCTCTGGGACTGGTCCTGTATTCAGTGGACAACTTAATGATCTCTCATGAGGCAATTACCTTGAAAGGCCGTGTCAACTCTCCTCATACAGCATCCCTACCATTTCTCGTCACCTTGACATCAGTCAATTTCAGCATATCTCAGGAGCATTACAACGTCTGATCCAGAGGAAAAGGCTTATACGTCAAAAAAATTGTTAACTATCAGCAGAAACCTGGAACACCTGTATAAGTGTGGATTCTAACTGTGCTAGACCAGAGAGGGGAAAATAGATCTTTATATTGGGCTAAATTTAAGGATATGGGTAGACTTATAAGAGGTTCTGTATTCAGTATGCCAGCTCAAGGAGATAGGAATTGTTTTAACAATTTGAGTGGCCATCACCCGCTACTTGAGCATTCAGGCGTAGAGGATCACTAGCTTCTCTGGTGGTGTGATCAAGCCACTGGGGTTCAAGCCTCACAACTGCAGCATTATGATGGGGTAAGGCAATGGTTTTAAGTGCCAACTTAGTATTGATAGCCTTCTGTGCTTGACCATGGACCTTTTCTGTGACATTTTATAGGAGGCCATTCTGCTGCGTGGAATTAACCTCGAACAAGTTAACACTTATCTTTTACTTGGTTGATTGGCTAAAACCTGAACTCAGTGCCAGTCAACACCAAATAAAGTTAACTTGCCAAATATTCTGTGGAGAAAGGAATGCAAAGACTTCGGGTGATGAGAGTGTTGAAATACAGTCGACCTTTGAACAACATGCTTTTGAACTGTGTGGGGCCACTTATGCAAGGATTTTTTCAATAGTAAATACCACAGTATTACATGATCCGTAGCTGGTTGAATCCGTGGATATGGGGGAGCTGCAGATATGGAGGGGTGATTATAAGTTATACTCAGATTTTTGACTGTGTGGAGGGTTGGCACCCCTAATACATGTGTTGTTCAAGGGTCAACTGTATATTTTATCATATGTTACTCATTTCTTCCTCCTGTGTCTTCTGAAAGAACTCAGAAAGTTTCCTTCACAAAGGCTTTGAGAAATACATTAGTGAAGGGAGCAGCAGCATTCTTAAAAAGTGCATTAGTGGATGCATTAGTTTGCTAGAGCTGTGATAAGATACTTCAAGCAGGGAGGTTTATTTCTTTTCTTTTTTTTTCCAATTTTTTTTCAATTTTTTTTTTGCAGTACGTGGTCCTCTCACTGTTGTGGCCTCTCCCATTGCGGAGCACAGGCTCTGGACGCGCAGGCTCAGTGGCCATGGCTCAGCGGCCATGGCTCACAGGCCCAGCCGCTCTGTGGCATGTGGGATCTCCCCGGACTGGGGCACGAACCCGTGTCCCCTGCGTCGGCAGGTGAACTCTCAACCACTGCGCCACCAGGGAAGCCCAAGCTAGGAGGTTTAAACAACAGAAATTTACTTTCTCACAGTTCTGGAGGCTGAAAGTCTAAGATCAAGGTGTCAGCTTGTTTGATTTCTCCTGAGGCCTCTCTCCTCAGCTTGCAAATGGCCACCTTCTCACTGTGTCCTCACAGGGCCTTTCCTTTGTGCATATGTGTAATACTGTGATTGATAATAAGAAATATATATTTGGTCTTCATTCCTAAAACCCTTGGAATTTCCTAAGTGATAAGAGTGATACATGTATCTTGATATTCATAAAAAATCACTTTCAACCACACCTGAGTTTATGATAATGCAGCAAATTTTGAAAAGCATCTAAGGATGGAGACTGGCTGCAGGGGGAAACAACCATGTGATTGAAAGGTTGGAACTTTTAGTCCAACCCCCCCGACCTCCAGGAGAGGGAGAATAGCTGGAGGTTGAATTTATTGTCAATGGCCAATGATTTAATGCCTATGTATTAAAGTCTCCACAAAAACCCAAAAGAATGGAGTTTGGAGAGCTTCTAGGCTGTTGAATGTGTGGAGGCTTGGGAGAATGCTGTGCTCACAGAGTGTGGAATCTCTGCAACCCTCCCGCTTACCTTGCCCTATTCATCTCTTCCAACTGACTATTCCTGAATTATATCCTTTTATACTAAACTGGTAATCTAGTAAGTAAAATGTTTTTGAATTCTGAGTCAATCTAGCAAATTAATTGAACCCTAGCAGGGCATAGTTGGAATCTCTGATCTATATAGCTGGTTAGTCAGAACACAGGTGACAACCTGAACTTTTGAATAGTGTCTGAAGTGTGTGTGTGTGTGTGTGTGTGTGTGTGTGTGTGTGTGTGTGTGTG
>NW_021703777.1:52647128-52799582 GCF_005190385.1 Monodon monoceros
CAGTATGCAACTGAGATAGAAGAATTATCACTTCTGTTCAGAGATGAGATTGCTTGGAAACACACCATTTGTTTTTGTTTACTTTGTAATTTGAACTGCAAAATACACTTTGCTCATTTTACTGTCTTAATGTGACTTTCTGAGAAATCTTTAATAGGGGACTTAATAGGGGACTCAATAGTATTGTGTGCTTTGCTGCTGCTTTTGTGCTTGTGCATTTGCTTCCTCCTTATTGTTTTCAACCCATGTAGTCTCTTTAGATTCCCTTATTTTTGTAAGCTCATTCATATTCTTACATTTCACATTTCTTTGATTATTCCATGAAGAAGATGTGAGGATCCAAAGGAAAAATGTTTCTATTATATTTAATATTTATTTATGTGATGACACTGCCCCAAATAAAGGTTACCTAGTTAACAAGTTGCAGTGGAATATGTAGTAGTGTTTAAAAGCTCTGGTTCTCAAGCTCTGACCTCTGTGTGGGCCAGAATGTATCTACCTTGTTAACTGTTATGTCATTAGCACTTTATCTAATACATTGTTTTCTGAGTAACTGTTGCATGTGATTTTTTTTTATAAATGTATTTATCTTTGGCTGTATTGGGTCTTTGTTGCTGTGCATGGGCGTTCTCTAGTTGCGGTGAGCAGGGGCTACTCTTTGTTGCAGTGTACGGGCTTCTCATTGTGGTGGCTTCTCCTGTTGCAGAGCACAGGCTCTAGGCACACGGGCTCAGTAGTTGTGGTGCACGGGGCTTAGTTGCTCTGCAGCATGTGGGATCTTCCCGGACCAGGGCTCGAATGTGTGTCCCCTGCATTGGCAGGCCAATGGTGCATGTGATTTTTGAACAAATTACAGACTGAAGCCAAACTGATAGAAAGAATGATCTCAAACTGAATCACCTGAGTGCTGACAACTATGCAGTCCTCATGCTGGAGGCCAAATTTATTCTAGAACTTTGGATGATTGTGAGCCTTGTGGGAGACTTCAGCTGACCAATGAAAAGTTGTGGGGCCAGAGGTCTACTCCATTTAGGAGGAATATAAAACGGAGAGAGGTCTCCTCAGTTCAAGTTGAGAGTTGAATGTAAGTTGGCTTTAGTGAAGGGACAACTATTCCATATTAATTTTCATGCGCTACTAAAACAAGTGGGGGTCATTATAGTGCAGCAGGGATCCCAGAAACAACATAAACTATGAGCACCTTTGAGGTTCAAGACCAATGTGGTAAACTCATGGGGTGGACTTGTAAGAAACTTATTTACAAGAGGATGTGAGGACACTGCTACGAACATTCTGGAAGACGGCGCCCAAGTAATCAGTATTTCTAAAGTGAAACTAGCAGGTTATAGTCTAAGTGTTTTCTGCTTCAGCACATGATAGATATTATTTCCATAAGTGTTTAAAATTACCGAGGCTCCCCCCAAAAGTGTTATTGCTGCACAGGCTCACCGAAGTCTGATATTGTTGGACATTTAAAATGTACTGCTTTGGTACAAGTGGTATAGTTTATCATTTAATGGGCATTTGTTTGACTTCTAAAGGTTGAATAGTTTTTCATACATTTATTGGCAATTTTGGTTTCCTTTTTTGTGAAGTTTGTTCATGGTTCTCCCTTGCCCCCAATTTTTCTTTAGTTTTTTTTTAATTGATTTGTAGAGGTTCTTTTTCTAGTTATATGTTTAAATTACTTCAATCTGTGATTTATAATTCCTTTTTATAGTACTTTTGATGAGAAGAAATTATTTTTAGTATAAGTTGTCTAACCTTTTATGGCTTGTGCTTTTCTTGTGTCCTGTAGAAGAAAACCATCCCCATCTCAAGGTTATAAGATATTCTTTATATTTTCTTACACAATGTTAGCCTTTCATATTTGTTTATATTCCATTTGGAATTTATTATATATGGTGTGAAGTATGGAACGAATTTCCTTTATTTACCGTAGGAATATTTGATTATGCTAAGCATTATTTACTAAATAGCCATCATTTTCCCAGTTTCTGCAGTGCCTTCTGTATCATATATGATTTCCACATATGCATACGTCTGCTTCATTTTTTTTTTAAACTTCTGTTTGTTTTGCTTTTGTTAAAAGAATGGTGATTTAAAATCCAAATTATGGAGCCTAGGTAGAAAACTGAATTTGCTACCTTGTGAGAGTTGCTTAACTTCCTTGTGTCTCAAACTCCTCATCTGTAAAATAACTATAATAACATCTTTGTCATAAAGTTATTATGTGTCTTGCACAAAGAGCCATATGTTTGTTATATCATTTTCATTATTAATATTCCCATGGTAATATGACTCTGTCCTTACTAAAATAGCTTCATAATAAGTCTAGGCATTTTGTGAAGTCACTTTGCATCATTTTTAGTCTTCATTACTGGTTTGGCTACTCCTAGCCTTTTGATCTTCCATATATATTTGAGAATAATATTGATGGATTCCTTGAATAAAAAAATTTTTAATTCAAGTGCATAAGATATGTTAGGAGAGTTTACTACTTTGTTACTTAGCCTTCTATTCATGATCTCAGTAACCTCTCTCCATTGGTCTTTCAATTTTATTTTCTATAGAAAGGTCATAACATCTTTTGCTAGCTGTATTCTTACACAGCTCAAATTTTTGTTGCTATTAGAACCTACATTTTTAAATGATATTTTCTTAGCTATTTATTTCTGTGTTTCATCTTATCTAACCTATTGTTTTAGCTATATCTTCTCTCCTTTCTGCTGCACCTAATCTGATTTTCATTTCTACGGGGACATTCATCTTTTTTTTTTTTTTTCTTGCTTTCCTCCAGCCCACATTCTCTCTCATTCCATTTTCTCACCACACCTCCTCTGAATCTTTCTTTCCCTTTTGAGTTCTTACTCTGTAGGATTTGTTGTTTAGTTTACTGAAATCATCACAGTGTCTTTAAACATACTTTTTTTCCATAAGTCCAATTCATATGCCTCTTGTTTTTCCTGTTCCTTGTAGTCATTCTTTCTGCATTGTTTCTGGATAGCTCCTTGCCACTTCTTTTTCAATCACTGTTCATCTTTCATTTCCTCTGGGGCCTGCTGTATGTAGGAGGTGTTTGTGGGTGGGAACGTAGGTGGTGTTGACGGGTAGGGGAAGAACGAGGACTCAACTACTGGCTTGCAGGAATTATTCCTATGGCACAGGGTTGTACATGAGAGCAAGTTCTTGTAGCATTTTCTTCCTCCCAGCCCCCGAGTTCAGCATTGCACAGCTGCTGATAATGCAGAGTCTCTCCCTCCTGCCTCCTGGGTCAACAGACTGCTTTCTGTAAATACAGCTTGTTTGTGGCATTCCTCACTTCTTCACACAATCTGGTTTCAGGGGAAATTCTCACCGTCCATGCATGCACATTGTTTCTGTTGTTCTAAAGAGGAAATTTCTAGGTTTTATCCCTCAGAGGTTTTGCCTTCCTACTGAGAGCTGCAAGCTTTGTCTAGATCTGCAGGCTTATCTTTTATTTCCACCCTATAAGTATTCACTCATTCATACAGCAAATATTTCTGAGTACAGTATACCAAGTATTTTGTTCATTTCTGGGCAACATTTGTTTACATGAAAATTCATGAAATATTCCTCAAAACACTTTCATTCTTATGAAGAGAGTTATGCTCTCAAAAATATGACAATATGATATAAATTAATATATTAATATATAATTAATGCAAGATATTAATTGCAATGATGAAATTATGAGCACAAAGTTGCAAGATGAGGATGCCCAAAGCTGCCTAACTGAAGAAAGGCATTGATTAAGTCACAAAACAGGAGATAGTATACTACATCTAGCAGGTCTATGCTCTGTGGAGAGGCAGCAGTGACTAAAGTAAGCATGATTCTTGTCCTGATGAAGTTTATAAACTAATTGGTTAAAAACAGTGACTTTTTAAACTGATGGATTAAGAATGAATGGTTTTCCACAGGAATGAAAGAGAATATTCTAAGCAGTAGGAAGCATGTGCAAAAGAAGGGAAACTTTAGAAAGTATAACAAGTTTATGAAATTATGGGACGGCTAATACTAGATTATAAAAGTCAAGCAGTGCTTGTGACAGAAGATGGTACCAGCCAGATAATATGGGACCAAAGAAGAAAGTACACTGTGTACTATCACAGCAGTTCATGTTTTGTCTTATAGATCTAGAGGTGTGATCATTGAAAAAATTTAACAAGGAATGCCCTTATCAGATTTGTATGTTAGTGACAACACATAAAGAAATATGAAGGACTGGACCATGGGCAGTATATCCATATGGACAGACAAGGAAGAGCTTGAGTAGTTGCAGTAAGGTTGGAATGAGAGAAGAATTGCAACAAAAAATGGAAGAATTTTTTAGCTATTTAGCTGTGGGAGATAAGGGAAGGACTTCAGTCCCTCTCAGGTTTCTGATTAAAACAAAAGGATAAATCTTGCTGTTGTTTATAAAAGCAGGAGGTGTGTCTTATGTTTTATTTGGTGATAAATATAATACTTATTATAAGGTTTCAGGCAAATCTTTTATAAAACCAAGTTTCGAAAAATAGTCTGAATACAAGAGAACTGGGAAGTAATCAGGCGTGTCAACTTTCCATCTCTATCCCTTTCTTCAGCTAAATGAGTTCTCATTTAAGTTTCCTTCTACAGATTTGTTATTGTTCTCTCTGTAATGTGGCTTCCTTCCTCTCCTTCCCTCCCTTCCTCTCCTTCCCTTCCCTTTTCTATAACATCAGATTTGGCTTGGCATGAAATTTTGTTTTGGCATGAAGTAATATCTGGCCCCAATTTTACACTCTGGAGCCAAAGGACTAACTCAGTGTCTGTCATATGTCCTATCCCAATTCCTGATTGATAGTGTTACTGAATTAGGTCGTATGGACACCCACTTGGGCCCTAGCCCTGCCGAAGTCCCCTGCCTCGTTGAGGAAGGTTCTTTTTCTTGTTTCGCACAGCCAAAAAGGAAACTAAAGCTGAGATTGAAGCAGCACAAGCTTTACTCAATGGCCAGAGAATGGAGAAGCAGGAATTTAGTTCACAAATCAATTTCTCGTCTTAATGGCAAGAAGGATTTGCTTTTAAGGAGGAAGGAGAATGTGGGGAGGAGTGAGACTAATATGCATTCATTTTCTGGGAAAGAATAAGGTTTTCCTGGAAATGGGGTGCCATCCCTTTTCTGTCTGTGACTTCTGGTTACACAGCCAGAAGGTGTGTCATTTAGAATGCTAATGTAGTCAAAGCAGTGTAGAATGAGACTCAGGGTTTGGTGGTGGTCAGATTCATCACTATCTTGGTTTCAGCTGGTTCTATCTAGTTTTTATTTATCTCTTCCTACAGCTTCCTTTCTTTGTCTAGATTCTGTGACTTAAAGATATTTTAGTTCCAGTTCAAGAGAGGGGTTGGTGGGTATTGAGCAAGGGTCTGGTGGCAACTCTGGTAACAACAGAATCCTGGTTGAGTCAGTGGTGGTCCCTAAGTACATGGGCTTGCTCCTTTCAGACTGTGGATGCAGTAGACTGTTTTTAAGAAGAAGGGTATGGATGAGGAGACACCACTGGAATGTATACTGTAGATATCCGCCCCCCAAAAAAACTCATAAATGAGTAGCCATGCATGTTTGGAGGGGAAAGATAATGAACTTAATTTTGAGTATCTTGACTTTGAAAAGCCTCTGTCATGCAAATAGAAAGGGTCTAGAACAGTTGAATATACTTTCTAAGGTAGATTACTTCCAAGATGGTCTCTGAGATGAAGGTTTGCATGCAGAAGGATTACTGAAGAATGCCCTCAGGATCGACATCTATCTAGGGGTAGAAGGGGTTTGCAGGAAGTAGAATTGTGCAGCTAGAGGAGCTGAACTGAGATGTATTCCCGAAATAGACCTTAACCCATCTCAGGAAAGTTTGGACTCTGGAATGGCTCTTCAGAATTGTCTTAAATTGACACAAAAATTGGGACATATCTTTATATTCCTGTATTTAACAGTTACAAGATGTGGGCCTGCTCGAGGAGGGAGCATAACCTTGTGCAAGACAGCTGTTTTCTTTTTTTTTCCTTCAGTTTTATTGAGAGATAATTGACAGCATTATATAAATTGTACAGCATAGTGACTTACATATACTGTGAAATGAATACCATGATAAGTTTAGTTGATATCATCTCGTATACATACAAAAAATCTTTTCCCTTGTGATGAGAACTTTTAGGATATACTCTTAGCAACTTCAAATATACCATATAGCAGGGTTAACTGTAGTCATGTTGTATTTTACATCCCCAGTACCTATGTACCTTATAACTGAAAGTTTGTACTTTTTTCAACAACTTGGATGGAACTTGAGGGCATTATGCTAAGTAAAGTAAGTCAGAGAAAGACAAATACTGTATGATCTCACTTATGTGTGGAATCTTCATTACAGAGAAAAAGCTATTATCTAATAAATGTAATTTCTGGAAGGGAATTCAGCTGAAAACTACCAACACTCCAAGCTGGTAGGTGAAAAATGCCTCAATCTTCAAAGGGGGTTCTGAATACTCACCAGAATATTCACTCTGAGTACATTGTTGGGGTTCAAATATTTATATTTGATAGACACGATCACACTGCTAGCAGCTGAGACCACAGATTGAAATTATGGATGGAAGTTATATAGTTTGAACACATACAAAGCAGAGAGCTCTAATGAGCAAAGGAAAAGTAACTAATGAAGAATGAGAAAGGACTAGAGAAATAGGCAAACTAGGAGACTGTGTGTAGGTTCCAGATACCTGGTAAAGAGGAAACAGAATAACTGAAACGCTGTTTCCTGGGTCCTGCCCACACATTCCTGACTCTCTAACTTTACTGATCAATTAAAAAAAAAAATTAGTTGATTTACAGTGTTTCAGGTGTACAGCAAAGTGATTCATCTGTGTTGTTGCAAAAGGTATTTCAGATTCTTTTCCATCATAGATTATTATAAGATATTGAATACAGTTCCCTGTGCTCTACAGTAGGTCCTTGTTGTTTTATATATAGTAGTGGGTATCTGTTAATCCCAAATTCCCAATTTATCCCTCCCCCCTTCCCTTTGGTAACCATAAGTTTGTTTTCTGTGTCTGTGAGTCTATTTGTTGGATTCTATAACTTTTTGAACATCCTATAAGCCCTCTCTATTTCTAGTTGTCAATATCTACCTCTCTCTTCTCAGTACATTTTCAAATCTTATCTTTTTTTTTTCTTATGGAATCATCTCTAAATGTTTAAAAAAACTGTGATACACCTCTTAAACAAAATTTTCTTCTGTCTCTTATAGCTTTTATTATTTTTATTTTTTGCTTTGCTTTATAGTTAACTCTTTATTTTGTCACTTCTCATCCTAGGTTGAGGCTTTTTGAGGACATAAGGCCAGTATGACTTAATACCCTGATATTTGCTGCAGAGTTATACAGTCCCCTATACCTAGCAGGTACTTACTAGTTTCAACATGAGTGAAAAAGGACATTAGAGAGGGACCTAGCCTTGCAGGAAGTGTGGAGGTCGGGAACAGATAAAGGTTGGTGGTAACCAGATGGTCTTGTCGGTGCCTATAATGAGGACGTTTTGCTAGTTGTGTTGATTTTTTTGTTTGAGAAAAGGGTAAGAAAAGTTAAGTAAAATTAGCCATGGTTTATTGGTTTACAAGTTTCCTGTTTAAGTAACTTGGTTTTCATTGAATTTATTGCTTTTGAATGGGCTAAATGGCTTATTTGTCTTGGCATCAGTAGATGGAGCCCCCTTTTGAGATAAAATGGCCAAGGTTTTTCAATCACAGAGTTTCTTAAATAGTTTATAAGTCCCTGTGGATTGAATGGGAATTTCAAGTTAAATTTTAGATTCACTTAAAAAATATGTTCCTTTTTACTATTTGAAGATATATATGATTTAAAATATGCTAAAATAGAAGAGACTTTTTAAGACCTCAGAAAAGAACTGGCAAAAATGCCCTGGGAAATATGATTCTTTTTTCTTGTATTTTAACAACTTGCAAATACAGTATTTGATTGTGGCTCTGGTTTTAGTCAAGGTCTTAGCTACTTCAGAGGTTTTATTACTAATTTAAATGACAAGCATATCTTTGGTCTCTAATTTTTCTAGTTTTGAAAGCATTTTTAATAAAAATTAGATAATAAAACACATATTAAAAAAATTCTACCTTGAAATACTTTTCCATTGGTAACACAAGAAATAGTCACAATCTTAAAATTTCTTTTCAAATATTGTCCTAATTTGTTATGGTAGAATATTTTAAATATTCTTGTACTCAGTCACTGAGTCAAATTAACTTTATTGTCCTGACTCTTCTGCTACAAATAGGAAGAGTAATAATAATATCCAAAAACACTGTTGTAACATTTTAATGAAACAACCAGTGTGCAAATGCATGTGAGGTACTAGATACTTTAAATATTAATACGTTGAAACATGCTTACTATTAAACATTTGTAAAAGAAAACAATTATTTTGTTATACTGTAAGTTAGGAAGTCTTTGTATTCCTTTTAGAAATGAAGTTACTCTGAAGGGAATTTTCTTAACGTGGGCCTAAATTGTTACATATAATCAAGTTAAGATAAAATCATAAGAGACAATATTGCCTAAGAAAAATCATGAAAGGAGATAACATATGTTAGAAGTTTGCTTAAAGGCCATAAATGAGAGACTAATAGATATGAAAGATTAATCTAGCAAAGAGAAACTTGAAATTACATGGGAAAGAATTGAAAGGGCTCAGATCAGTTTTAAATAGTCAAGAATCACTTGGAAACCAAATAAAAACACAGCTTCCGTGGCCCTATTATCGGACTCTGATTCAGATCTGGGGGCAAGGAATCTGCATTTTAAACAAACATCTCAGGTAATTCTTCTCAAGATAGTACATCTATCTATACCGTCAATAAACAATACTGTAGACCTTTCCATGAGGTGTTCAATTCTACTTGTCTTTCTTTATTTTCAAGAAATACTAAAGTAAGAAAAGTGAGTAAACATTAATAGATAATAAATTTAGGTTAATGACTTCTCTGGTTAAAAGCACGCCATAAAAGTACAGTTAGAAGCAACAAAGAGAAATATTTCTTGTTAGAGAGTATTTTACTTTCATTATTCTGTTCTTTTATGAAGAATGGAGAACAGTTTAGTTTGGACTTGTGTAATGGAATGAAATGTAAAAACTGAAGTTACTAAAGGAAAATAATGGAAAACAGTATATGGATTATGCATGATGACATAAGAAGTCTCTGTACAGTTCTGAATAGCTAAGAAAGTCTACGTGACTTTTCCAATGTTCATATGAATCACTAGAGGGCAACATATACTATACCTTTAAGATCACATCGCAGACAGAATTGTTTGTAGTTACAGGGAATGAAGGCAGAGCCAAAACTGGCAGAAGTCAAAGATAAAACTGCAACCAGAACTACTGCTAAAATGATCAGGTAATTTAGGTAACTGCATGGAGTCATCAGAAGCAGTTACTTAACAGGAAAACCTACTGACTGAATTATTAAGGTTTTTCTAATTTTTTGAAAAAATCAAGCAGACATTGTCTTCTAACATGCACACTATCATGCAGAATATATGTCATGAAAAATGGACTCCTTTCCTGTCTCTTAAACATGCATCAATTTCAGAAGGACAGCACAATCACTTTACTCTGTACAGAGTACCAAACTGTACAGAGTGTGGACTGGTTTTATTCTTTATATTATATTACACAGGCTCATTTCATCATTGCTTTGGTTTAAAAACTGTGAAAGAAACTACCAGTGGAGAAAGAGCCAGTAATTGACTATCTTTTCAAGCAGGATCAATGAAAAAGATAATAACATCCTAAGAATCATAATTCTGGTTGCACACTTTAAATTTTCATATTTTTATATCTAGAAAACAATGTTTTGTGTTTTAATGATAAAATATTGTAAATCCATTTTCGAGGCAAGTTGGTTACAAGAATGAGTGATTGTAAAAAAAAAAATGAATTTAATGAATTTCTGACTTCCAAAGACTTAAAAAAAAAACAACAAAAAACCTGAAATGGGGAAAAATACAGATTACAGAGGTAGAGAAACTGAACATAGTTCTGAAAACAGAACTGCATGGTTTAAACATTATATTAAAGAAACAAAGTTTCTTTTACTAAATAAGTAATCTAATTCTTCTGTTTCAAATACAGCAGATTGATAGTTACCAATTAATTTTTTAAACATTTCATATGTGCTGGGCAAAATGCTTTATTTTATCTCATTTAATCCTCTCATTGAATTTATAGAATTGGAAATATCACCATATACATTTTTTACATGGATAAACTCATACTTAGAGATTAATTTACTGGTGGAGCTGAGACAGAAATCCAGGCAATGAGTTCAGATCCTATGGTCTTAACTACTGTACTTATTCTACCTTCCATGGATAGATGCTATCTCAGTAGGAGAGGAATAATAAGGTCTTAGGCATCTGTGCCAGAAAGTGGGCATATAAATTTCATATTCATTCAAAGCTACTAAGTCACCTTTTATTTTACTAGTCAAAAAATCAACATGGAAACATTATCCAGGTCCACATTCTTTTAAAATGTATGAAAGAGTTGAAACATTTATATATAAAATTAATTTGGCTTATTTAAAAACAGTTGGGTTCAACTTCAATCTAAGAAAGCATATTGGCACAGTTTGGAGTTGGAGAATATATGTTAAAGTGAATCTATTTCATGATTTTAGGGAAATCATGGGGGTCCCTAGGAAAAATTAGGCATTCATGAATTCATTCAATATTTTTAAACACCTGTTTTTGAAGACATTTGTGGATGTTAGAGGAAGAATGAGGCGTTATTCCAGCCTTAAAGAAATTGAATGGTCTCTATTTTATCTCTGACTTGGTATCCTAAATTTCACTTCTCCAGTTGAGAGTTAAACCACTGATCAGCAAAACTACATTGAGGAGGAAAAAGTCACAAACACCAAAAGGCTCTGAGATGCTGGTGGACCTTTGGAGGTGTCTAATTTTATGCTTCATTCCTTAATATTGACTTTCTAGAAATTCAGAGTTTATTAAACTCAAAATTTCAACACAGCATGCAAAAAATAGGTCCAAACCACTCTAAATAACTTCTTAAAGAAAGCAATCTTAAAAATAAAACCACCTAGAGATTTAAAAGTTACAGAGTTATAAGATGTTAGTTATACTTTTCAAAGTAGTTTGTAAAACATTAATCTCCTGTATCAATCCAGAGAGTTTAGGCAGTCACCAGAGTGTAGGTTATGCTGCAGTAATAAACAATCCCCAAATGTGGGTAGCTTCAAACCTAAACTTTTATTTCTTGCACATGCTACCATTCCTTGATAGGTTAAGAATTCAGCTCCCATGCAGCCATCATCCTGACTCTTGAACCAGCCTTCCTGAGGACCCACTATCTCGAACACTGGTTCTGAACATGGCAAAGGGAAAAGAGAACTCTTAAGCATCTTATCTCAGCATTATACATTTTGGGCTGGAAGCAGTTTATAACTCACGGCCCAGAATTACTCACATAGCCCAGCTCAACCACATGGGAGCTTACTTTAAAAACAAAACAAAACAAAAACAACAACAAAAAAGACAATCCACTACAGTTCCAAAATGGAGGAAAACCAGAGGTTGGATGAATGGCAATAATGGCTATCACAATTCTCTAACAAAAAAACCTTTCCTTTTTACCCAAGTAGGGTACATAAATTTTACACATGATTTACAAAAATCGAGTTAAAATGAAACTTTTGACAATATGAAAACATGTTGTAAGGGTAAAATTTAAGCCATTAACATCCTAGAGGCTTCTCATTTGATTGGGTTCAGAAGAAAAAGGATAATAAAAATTCTGCTTTTCCTCTGTCTAGATTGACTTTGACAGTACAGGTTCTTACCCCAGTTTCACAGACTGACTGAGATGACTGTGTCTGGTTTTGTTTTTAAATTAAGTGCAAATTAAGTTTGCAGGTTCAAAAACCTAAGCTTCAGGACAGGTCTATAATGCCTTTTTGTAATAGTTCAAAATATCTTGGTGGCCTCTCAACTGCTCTATTTAGATAAGTTTCTAATTTAATTGTATACATATGCTTACTTTACGAGAAATATTTATTTCTTATAAATGATCTCATAACTTTCATGGTACCTTTGTCATTAAAAATGTTTCAGAATCTTATAAACGATAGAAATTCTACTCAAACCCGTAAATGCCTACTTATTTGACACCATTTAGCTGGACAAGTACAGTTATTTTTCTTATTACTATTATGTGATTTAAAAAATACCTGGAGTTTTTTCCTTTGCTATTCCTTCTATTTAAAATCAAGTTTGAAAATAAATGGGGTTTATACACAAATAAATTTAAAATAAAAATGAATTTTATGGAGACTGGAGTAAATAACACAGTCACGATATAAACCCTTAAGTGTCCCAGCGTATCTGTGACTCAAGCAAATGAAAATTCTCATCATGTTCACTCTGAGAAAGTGTCCTGTGCCTGGTTTTCAAACATTATCAGTGTATAATTTGGGTTTGAGTCCTGTTCTTGTATTTAAAATCTTGACTTTTTTCCTTCATTGATTTTTTTTTTTAATGATTAAGCATACGTTTGCATTTTACTGTAATGGTGGGCATTTGAGTGAAATGGTAAATGGATGAGAGTAAGCAATAGTATATTAAAACAGTAAGAATGGGTTAAATATTTTAAAAGTTAACATTTTTCACAAGATAATATTAATAATGAAAGGAAATACATGAGAAGGTAAAGGGAACAAGGAGAAATCGTGAATTAAATACAAGAAAATATTTGTCTTTAGAAGAAGAGAAAATAAGCTAATTAGGAAAATATAAATTCAAGAAATACGTTTCAGAGAACATACACTAATTAGTTTTTCTTTATCACTTAAAACTTTTAAAGTATAAGTATTGTCAAGTTCTGCTATGCAGAATCCACCAATTTTTCACTTCCTCAAAATGGAATAGTCCTTGAAATATTTCTTATATCACTAGGGTGCCATTCAGTAAATTGCTTCTTCATAAGCACTAAATTGTACACTAATGTCTTGAGAAAGAAAGCTATCTACTCCCTAGGATTATAAATATTAGCTCATTAGTTCTGAAAACACACCTATGAAGATGGAAAAAAGGAAATGGGAAGTATTTCTTTCATTTTAGAGGTTGAACAATTGAGACAAGGAACATAGAACATCAGCATTATCAATATTTCAAATTCCAGAGCTCCCAATGTTAAAGCTAACGTTTGAACTACCTAACAAAGAGTTTACAACTCAGAAGATATCTGAATGTCCACATTTGCGAGGCACGTTTAGGGCTATGAAAAATCTGACTTCATAAACCTTTGTTCAACTTGTTTTGGCAAAGATTCCTTGCCATAGTAGTAATGGTGGACAAGTGAGAGAAATAGTAAATGAATAAAATGAGGTAGCAGCAAGTTTAAATAAAGTAGGTGAATGGATGAAATTTAAATGTTCACGGTTTTCATCAAGATAAGATTAATCCTGAAGAAAAAAGTATGACAGGAAGGGGACAAGAAAAAATTGACTTTGGACGAGAGTGTCTTACAGAAATGCCGTCCACATTTGCATTTTAAAATTCCTTCTATAATATACCACTTTATGGTTGTGTGCAATTTTACTTCTGAATGATCTTAGGGCTCTTATGCTTTTGCATGACTCAGTTGTTTTTATTGTTCATTTGCTGCTTTCTACTGGGCAAGACACAGCACAGGCAGGTAAGTCCTTGGGGGCATGAGTCTTCAGACTGTCCCAGTGTTTCAGTGTCTGTATTACAGCTTCTCCATGATACTGTGGAAGCTGTGATGATACTCGGGGCCATGCTGAAGCCCTTGGGTCCTTAATGGGCTACCTTACTCTGTTGGCCCTAATGCCCTGGTTCCTTCTGACACAACTTCATTCTGTGTCAAGATTAGTATTTAAAGAAAAATTGTCTAACACAGTTTCCCTAAAGCGTTCTGACTCCTTACATTCACACACATACTCAGTGGTCCTGAGACCTTTATTCTTTTCCTTCTCAGAGTCTGATTCTTCTTCTCAACAATCAGGGCCCTAGGCCTCACCAGTTCATTTGACATGTCTGGAATTTCAAAAACAGGATCCATGTCCCAATTTCTTTAACCAGGTGATTGATAAGCCCCTACATAAGTACTTGAATATAAACAGATGTGTCTAGGAAGGTAATTCTTATCTCCACTCACTAACAACAACTAAGCCTAAAATGCTCACTAAACCCACACCACTCTTGTGTGTGTTTCCCCAGAACTATGCCTGGGTGCTTGACAGATGACTAAAGAGGACATATGGGGCTGCCAGCTTAAAAGTATACCCCAGCCTCTGGCTTTATTTCCTTTTCAAAAATGTTACAATTCAGTCTCTGCAGGGTGCCTCACTATAGTTATATGAATGTTCCAGAAGTCAAGTTATGTCTTTGCTGTTTCCAGTGTGCTGACTTCACTCATCTTGTAGATGAAAAAAAAAAAAAAATAGTACTGACTTTAGGGGGAAAACCCTATTTGGAGAAAGGTCCCTGTTCCATATTTTGGATGGAACATAGATTCCCAACTTAAATTCCTTACATTTTACTAATAGAGTATTTCAAAGGGGAATTTCATCTGGTTAAATTAGGAGAATAAAAAGACATATTCAGGAAGAAAACTTAATTTTGTCATAAAATAAATTTGAACTCTGGCCTTCTAGTACTTTTTCCCTTGAGACCTGAAAATGAGCGGTGAGGGTCATATTAGCTGCAACACTGCTTCCCTTACCTAAATGATCTATTTCAGTTATATCATTGCTACTTAAAGATGACCTTGTGCTGCTGAAATATGTTCAGTGATTGGTGCCGGAGATGCTGAAGTTTTCTACACTGTTTTTCACTTTCTCTGACTTGACTTGGTCTCTTTTTATTTATTTATTTTTATTAAACTATAGTTGATTTACAATGTTGTGTTAATTTCTGCTGTACAGCAAAGTGATTCAGTTATATATATATATACACACACACATTCTTTTTTAATATCCTTTTCCATTATGGTTTATCATATACTGAATGTAGTTCTCTGTGCTATACAGTAGGACATTGTTGTTTATCCATTCCATATATAATAGCTTATATCTGCTATCCTCAACCCCCCACTCCATCTTCCCCCAACCCCCTCCCCCTTGGCAACCACAAGTCTGTTCCCTATGTCCATAAGTGTTTCTATTTCGTAGATAGGTTCATTTGTGTCAAATTTTAGATTCCACATTTAAATGATATCATATGGTACTTGTCTTTCTCTTTCTGACTTACTTAGTATGATAATCTCTAGTTGCATCCATGTTGCTGCAAATGGCATTATTTCATTCTTTTTTATGGATGATTAGTATTCCATTGTCACATCTTCTTTATCCATTCATCTATCAGTGAACATTTGTTTCCATGTCTTGGCTATTGTTAATAGTGCTGGTATGAACAAAGGGGTGTATATATCTTTTTGGATGAGAGCTTTGACTTGGTCTCTCTGCAGTGCTTTGCCAATCCTGGCCTTTATTTCTGCAATCAGTTGAAAGCAAGGTGTTAGTCCCTGCTTTCATCTTATTCTGCTCAATCTACTGAATGGCTCTTGAACTTGGAATATATGAAAGGGAGTAAGATGGCAGCTAAGTTTTCAGAACCCCAATTAAATACATTAAGGTGATCAGTTTTGTGGGTGAATAACATGGTACTAGATCTTTAGCAGCCATCTCAGGAAAGGGTCTCTGAGGTGACCTTGACCCAATGATCATAACAAATGTCTGGCTTAGAAACTGTTCCTGAAATCACAAATTCATTGACATTGATGAGATTAAGACAATGTGAAGTTTTATTTTTCTCTTTAGTATCTGATTCCTTTCTTCAAAGTAATTGCTGGAGCCCTATCATAATGCTACATTCCTTGGAGGAAGGCGTGGTTACCTAGTGGTATACGATCATTACTTTTATGTACCAAGTGGACAATGGGCCATGGGATGCCCAGATAGCTGGCTAAACTTTATTTCTGGGTGTTTCTGGAAGAGATTGACATTTGAATTGGTGGACTGAATAAAGCAGATGGCTCTCCCCGATGTGGGTGGGCATCATACAATCTGTTGAGAGCCTGGATAGAACAAAAATGCAAAGGAAGTTTGAATTAACTTTGCCTTTCTGTGAGTTGGATCATCAATCTTCTCCTGTCCTCCAAGCTTCTGGATCTTGGGCCTTCAGACCCAGATTGGAATCTACACCATTAGCTCTTCAGTTCTCAGGCCTTCAAACTATACCACCAACTCTCCTGGATCTCCAGCTTACCGAGAGCAGATCATAGAACTTCTCAGCCTTCATAATTGTATGAGCAAATACTTTATGATCAATCAACCTCTCTCTCTTTATATACATATTATATATATAATTATTTATATTTAAGTATATATATAAACCTTGGTCCCCAATAATGCATGGTAGAAACAAGCCTTTGGAGTCAGACATATTTGAACTCAGTTTCCAGTACTGACTTTTATGAGAGATACTGGCAATGTGACTTTAAATCATTACCTTCCTGTCCTTAATATATATTGTGAATCCCTCTCCAGAATGTGTTTTCTACTCTTCTTCACATGCTCTATGTCTCAGGAGGCTGGCCTGTACAGGCTGCATCAAATGGGCTCTTTAACCCTCCAGCTTCTGATTAGCATCAACTAATGGAGGAAGTGGTAGACTAGAGGGCAGAGAGAGAGAGGTCTTCGTTATTCTCCATTTCTCTTCCTGATAACCTGTATTCCACTACCTAAGGACAGAGCTCCTGTCCTATGGAGTATAACTTGTCTTACAGTTGTTTTCACATCTCTAAAAGGGTGTTGGTAATAATCTTAGGATTATTGTGAAAATTGAGTAATATATGTAGAGTGTTTAGGACAGTACCTGCTTCATAGTAACTGAAATAAGTGGGAACCTTATTACTAATGTTATCATCCTTTCATAATAGTTTTCATAAAATATTTATTGTTTCTGGTGATGGTCTAAATTTAACATTTAAGGCAGTGGTCACTATCTGTGCCAGTCTCTGTACTCCAGGAAGCAGAATGAAGATGGAATTAGATGTGTGAAAGATTGGTGTATGTGGGGAGAACTCCTGTGAAAGTTAAATGCATTAGGAGAGACTTCAGACCACATTTCAGGGCTGATGCATGTGAGAGGAGGGTGTGGAAAAAGAGAATAATTGAATAGGAAGTCTTAGACAGTGACACATTTCCAAAGAAAGTTTTGGTAAGGCCACTGGGGAGTCCTTGAACCAAGGATGCCCATTAGAGAATTCCCTTATACTGCAGAAATGAGCCTTCATTAATACCCTCAGCCATGCTGAATTATTGACTGAGAAGAACAATGGGGAAGTGAAGCATCAACAGAAACATGGCAGTGGATGCAGTGGAGCAGTCAGTCGATGCTTCTTCCTGTCACAGGAGATTTGGGTGGTGTATTTCCATGGCTCCAAATTGTGATTTTTTTGTGTAATATCAAAAGCTAGGTTGGCTAAAGTAAGCTATGATACTTTAAATATCTTACTGGTGTCATCTGTCTTTGCACTTCTTCATATACCTACCTATTGGCTATTTGTATATCTTCTTTTGAAACATGTCTAGTCAAGTCCTTTGTCCAATTTTTAATCTGGTAATTTTCTATAAATTGAGTTGTAGGAGTTCCTTGTATATTTTGAATATTAACTCTTTATCAGATATATGGTTTACAAATGTATTCTCTCATTCTGTATGTTGCCTTTTCAGTGTTGATTATACCTTTTGCTTTTAGGAATTTTTTTTGTTTGGTTCAGTCTTTTTTATTTTTGTTGCCTGTGCTTTTTGTGTCATATTCAAAAAGTCATTGCCAAGGCCAGTGTTGAAGCTTTCCCCCTGATGTTTTATTCTGGCAGTTTTTTCGTTTCAGGTCTTATATTTTTCTTTAATCCATTTTGAGTTGAATTTTGTATATGGTGTGAGATAAGGATCTACTTTCACTTTTCTGTATATGGATATCCAGTTTTACCATTACCATGTATTGAAGAAACAATCTTTTCCCTATAGCATGTCCTTGGCACCCTAAGATCAGTTGACATTAAATGTAAATTTATTTCTGGCCTCTGTGTGCTGTTTCATTGTTCTCTATATTTTTTATGCCAGTACTGCACTGTTTTGATTACTATAGCTTTGTAATAAGTTTGAAATCAAGAAATGTGATACCTTCAGCTTTGTTTGATCAAGATTGCTTCGACTCTTTGAGGTCTTCTGTTCCTTATGAATTTTATAAATTTTTTTGTTCCTGAAAAAAAATGCAATTGGAATTTTGATAGTAATAGCATTGCATGTGTAGATCACTCTCAGTAGCATGGATTTTTAAACAATATTTTTCTAAAACATGAGCACAGAATGTCTATGTTGTCTTTCTTCATCAGTGTTTTACATGTACAAGTCTTTAAACTTTTGGTTAAATTTATTACTAAGTATTTTATTTTCTTACTATTGTAAATGGGCTTGTTAATTTCCTTTATGAGTAGTCTGTTAGTATATAGAATGCTACTAATTTTTGTGTGCTGATTTTCATGTCCTGCAAATTTACTGGATTTAACAGTTTTTGTTGAGTAGGGTTTTCTATATACATGATTATGTCATCTGCAAACAGATCATTTTACTTCCTTTCCTATTTGGATGCCTTTCATTTCTTTTCTAATTACTCTGGCTAGGCCTCCAGTACTTATATTTAATAGAAGTGGTAAGAGATGACATCCTTGCCTTGTACCAGATCTTTGAGGAAAAGCTTTTAGTTTTTCCCCCATTGATTATGATGTTAGCTGTGAACTTTTCCTATAGAGCCTTTATTGTGTTGAGGTACAGTCCTTCTATCCTAATTGTTGAGTTTTGTTTTTGATTTTTTCCATGAAAGGATGCTGAATATTGTAAAGTGCTATTTCTCATTGAAATGATCATATGATTTTTATCTTTAATGTGGTTTACTTGTTTTTGTTTTATATGTTAATGTGGTATATCACATCTTTGTATATGTTGAATCATCCTTGCAATACAAGGATAAATCCCACTTGGTCATGGCATATAAATCTTTTAATGTACTGTTGAATTGGGTTTGATAGTATTTTGTGGAAGATTTTTGCACATATGTTTCTTAGAGTTAGTGGCCTATAGTTGTCTTTTAATGGCATTGTCTGTCTTTGGTATCAAGGTATTGCTGGCCTCATAAGATGAGTTTAGAAGAGTTTCCTCTTCTTCTTTTTTTTTTTTGAAGAGTTTGAGGAGAATTGGTATTAATTCTTTGAATGTTTGGCAGAATTCATCCACAATGCCATCTGGTTCTGGACTTTTTTGTTGGAAAGTTTTTGATTTATTGCTTCAATCTTCTTATTGGTCTTTTCAGGCTATCTATATCTTTACAATTCAGTCTTGGTAGGTTGTATGTTTCTAGAAATTTATCCATTTATTCTAGGTTATCCATAGGTATGTTGGCATATAATTGTTCATAAGTCTTTATTTCTTCTTTGATCTTTCCTTCCATTATCTTTGACCTTAGTTTTCTTTTTCTTAATTCCTTGAGGTATAAAGTTAGTTTCTTCAATGCCATCTTTTAAATGTAGACATTTATTGCTATAAACTTCCCTCTTAACACTGCTTTTGCTGTATACCATAAGTTTTAGTATATTGGGTCTTCGTTTGTTTGCTTCTATTTTCTAAATTCTATTTTGATTAACTTTTTGAATGAATAGTTGTTCAAAAATGTTTAGTTTTCCTATATTTGTGATTTTTCCTGTTTTCTTGCTGTTACTAATTTCCAGTTTTATTCCATTATGGTCATAAAAGATACTTAGTATCATTTTAATCTTCTTAAATTTAAGACTGACTTTGTGACCTAATATGTGACTTATTTTGGATAATATTCTGTGTGCACTTGAGAAGAATGTGTATTTGTCAGCTGTGGGGTATGAAATTCTGCTAGATCAATTTGATCTATAGTATTTAAGTCAGCTACTTTTTAATTTTAATATTTTCTATATCTGGATGTTCTATTCCTTATTGAAAGTGGGATATTAAATCTCCTACTATTTTTGTCTTGCTGTCAATTTCTCCTTTCAGATCTGTCAATATTTGTCTTATATACTTAAGTGCTCTAATGTTAGGTGCATATATATTTACAATTGTTTTATCTTCCTATTGAAGTAAACTTTTTATCATTACATGATTTTGTCTCTAGAGATAGTTTCTGACTTGGTCTATTTTGTATAAGTATAGCCACTCCTCATTTCAGGAAGAGCCTGCAGGACTTTCAAAACTACTTCTTGGTTCTCTGCAAACCCTGGGCAACTAGCAATTGCCACACCCTGTCATCTCTGAGACAGGCCAGTGAGAAGCCAAACACTCAGGCAAGAGCCAGAAATGTCAAAAAGCTTGATGTGTAGTCCAACTCCTTCCAGGGGCAAGCTGGAGAGTTGATCACTTTAGCTGGAATGAGATGTGGTGGGGGAGCAGCTACAGGAAGTGTTCACTTGCTCTTTTTAGCTCCCAGAGGACTGTAATTGCCTGCCCCATCAGCTCTAGGTGCAGGCTGATGAGAAGCCAGACCTTCAGTCAGCAGTGGCAAAAGCCAGGACGTTAGTTGTTCAATCTAAACTTTTCCATGGAGAATCTGAGAGCTGGGCTTTGCTGATTCTTTGCACTGAGCCAGGGGGAAGAGCCATGGAAAGGGTTTGTGTGCCTGCTGAAAGCCACGTCTTCCTTCCGAGGGACTGGTGAATGCCAGGCCCCATAAATTCCCAGAGATGGGTGAGTTAGGAGCCAGTCTCTTGGTTAGCAGCCATAAAAGTTGAGGTAGTAGGTGTGTGGTCTAAACCCTTTGCTCCTCAAAAAAGAGGAGAAGCTGGAAGTTGAGGGTTACCTCCTGATTATGTGTCATTGTGCTGGGGGTGGAGTTTATGGTGAGGGTGTCTCAGCTTTTCCTACTTGTTTAAATCTGGGTATTTTCTCAGTTGTTCACTGTATAGGAGTACAACTAGTTTCTGGATGTCTCTCAGATGGGAATTAACACATGTGTAGCTGGTTACCCATGGTATCCATATGAGGAAGGTTGGCGGTTCCTCTTCAACCATCATGCTAACTCAGAGAAGATCATTTCTATTCAGGGATTTTGTGTGTGTGTGGTAGACTCACCTGTTTGGAACACCTGCAATGGATCTAGTTCTAAAGAATACTCAAAAATGGAACTGACTCAGGTCTACATTGCAAATTATCTCTTTGACTTCAGAGCTGAGGGCACCTAGTGCCTCTTAACAAAGAGTATGTAACTAAGGGAAACTGCAGGGATGATTTCATATATGAGTTTTATTTCCTTTAATGGTGGCTTCTATGACCATCTCGGTAGATGCAGTAAAAGCACTTGACAAAATTTAATACACTTTCATGATAACAAATCTCAACAAAGTGGGTATGGTGGGAATGTACATCAAAATAATAAAGGCCATATATGATGAGCCCAAAGCTAACATCATACTCAACAGTGGAAACCTGAAATCTTTCCCTCTAAGATCAGGAACAAAGCATGAATGCCCACTCTTACCACTCTTCTTTAACATAATATTGGAAGTCCTAAGCAGAGCAATCAGGTCAGAAAAATAAAAGGCATCCAAAACTGAATAGAAGTAAAACTATATGTATTTGAAGATGACATTATATATATAAAACCCTAAATACTTCACAAAAATACTGTTAGAATTCAGTAAAGTTGCAGGATATAAAATCAATACACAAAAGTGTTGCATTTCTATACATCGGTAACAAGCTATCAGAGAAATTAAGGAAGCCATTTTATTTAAACTGCATCAAAAAGAATGAAACATTTAGGGAAAAACTGAACCAATGAGGTGAAAGACCTTTGTATGGAACCTTAAAATAATCCAAATAACCAAATCTTGAGGGAAAAAATTGGAGGCACCACATTCCCTGATTTTAAACTATATTACAAAGCTATAGAGATTAAAACAGTATGGTATTGGCAGAAAAACAAACACATAGCTCAACGGAGTAGAAAACCCAGAGATCCACATTGTATGTTCAATTAATATACAATAAAGGAGCCAAGAATATACACTGAGTAAAGAACAGTCTCTCCAATAAATTGTGCTGGGGAAATTGGACACCCACATGCAAAAGAATGAAACTGAAACCACTATCTTCCATCATACACAAAAATTAACTCAAATTGGATTAAAGGCTTAAATTGTAAGGCTTGGAACAGTAAAACTCCTAGAAGAAAAAATAGATGGTAAGCTCCTTGGTATAGGTCTTGGATGATATTTTAAATCTGACACCTAAAGCAAAAGTAACAAAGCAAAATTAAATAAGTGGGACTATATCAAACTAGGAAAATTCTGCACAGCAAAGGAAACTATCAAAGTGAAAGGGCAACCTACTGAATAAGAGAAAGTATTTGAAAATCTTGTAGCTGATAAGGGGCTAATATCCAAAGTATATTAAGAACTCATATAACTCAATAGCAAAAAATTCCATTAAAAATTGGGCAGAGGGCCTGAATAGACATTTTTCTAAAGAAGACATACATGATGGCTAACAGGTACATGAAAAGATGCTCTACATCATTATTTGGTGAAATGCAACTTAAACGCACAATGAGATATTACCTCACACCTGTCAGAATGACTATTATCAAAAATACTAGAAATAACAAGTATTGGCAACGATGTGGAGAAAAGGGAACCCTGTGCACTGTCAGTAAGAATGTAAATTGGTGCAGTCACTGTGGAAAACACTATGGAGGTTCCTCAAAAAATTAGAACTACCATATGATTTAGCAACTAATTCCATTGTAGGTATTTATCAGGAGAAAACAAAAATGCTAAGTCAAAGATATATGCACCCCCATGTTCATTGCAGCATTATTTACAATAGCTGACATGGAAACAACCTAAGTGTCTATTGATGGATGAATGGATTTAAAGAAATTGTGGTATAAATATACCATGGAATATTATCTATCCATAGAAAAGAATGAAATCTTGCTGTTTGTAACAATAATGCCCCTTTAGGGCATTATTCAAAGTGAAATAAGTCAAACAGAAAGGCAAATACTGTATTGTCTCTTA
The DNA here is from genome assembly GCF_005190385.1 of Monodon monoceros. Classification (NCBI taxonomy): domain Eukaryota; kingdom Metazoa; phylum Chordata; class Mammalia; order Artiodactyla; family Monodontidae; genus Monodon; species Monodon monoceros. Next base: position 52,670,332 of record NW_021703777.1, read on the forward strand.
TATGTGGAATCAAAGCAATCTTATAGATACAAAGAACAGATTTGTTGTTACCAGAGGCATGGGGATGAGAGAAGTTTGTGAACTGCATTTTTTCTTTTTTAGGTTTTTTGTTTTGCTTTTATTTTTTAGTTTAAGAAGTTCAGCGTTTTTCAAAGTATGCTTCAAAAACCTGCCTGTGTGGGCTGATAACAGGTGTTATATAATGGTGTTTCATGGTAAAAATAAGTTTGGGAAATAGTTGATTAAAGAAAATTTCTTTACTATAGGACTGAATTTAGACTTTAATATATTAATACTCATTCTAAAACTTTAGGAAGGAACATTGATTTTATTTGATCAAGGAACATTTTTACTTCAGAGTAGCATACTTAATTCTGTAAGATAACAAATATGACAGTATTTAGATTCTAGTTCATTAGTTAGCTTTCCAACTTGAAGGCTGAGTGGGCAGGTAAAGTAAAATAACTACAAAATAACTAGCAAATGTAATGGGTATGAATACCCACTTAAGATGTTCAGTCAAACTCAGTTAAAATGAATACAAATAATTATAATTAAAATAATTTGTTTAACTAGTCCTTTCCTAGTAAACTAGTATTAAGGTTACAATACCTAAATTGTCCAAAGAAAACCCTGAAGTGCCAGATTTCCCCTCTCCAGCTGTAAATATGAGGCTGATATACCTGGGCCTACTACATTGTAAGCATTTAGAAACCATGTGTTTAGCCAAAGGAACAAAAGACATTATGAGTATGAATATGAAAGGTGTTTGGATTGAGGAGAGAATAGATTTTATTTGTGGGGGGTGGGGGCGGTGTAACTCATGAAGACCTGTAAGTTAAGTCACTATAATTGATTGTCTAACAGGGAAAGTTATGTGTAGAAAGGAGGCCTATTAATAATTATGTCAAGATAATAAGCAAAAATGAATCTATCCTTACAAACTTGGAAATTTCTTTGGGAAACAAGGTTTTCAAAAGGAAACTTTAGAACAAACTTGAAGTATATTAACACTGTAAATTTTGTCTTTATTTCTTAAAATTCAGGAAAAATAGTGCTTCAGTAAGATTTTTAAGTACCTCAAGATTTTAAAGGTAACTGTTTGGTTCCTCAATCTTCAGCTTTAGGTCTTTATCTTTACTTTGGTTAAAAACAAACACACACACAAGTTTATTAGTTCACTTGTATATATGAACCATTGGAGAAAGGGGAGGTGTGGAAGCATAGGAGATGAGTGTTCGTTAATTATATTCACAATATTCTCATTCCAAGCTACTACAGTATCTTACAGAAACTTTGCTTACTTATGCAATATATGCAAGAGATACAACTGCATATACTCTTATGTCAGAGAAGTGATTTCTCTACATTTTCTTTAATTATATTTTGTTTTACAATTTTATTATATGACCTGTGGGTTCATGATTTGGACTGTGTTCCCATATTAGGACACTTCCATGGACTTTGTATGAGCTATACAATTTATTCCCTTAATGCAATCTGTGAAAAATACAATAGTGTTGGGGAGGCAGATGACATGAATGATGTCTCATTTTTCTGACAAAGAATATGACAAGGATGGAAAATGATATGCCGTGAGTCTATTGCAGCAAGCAAAGATTGTAATGAGAATTGGTATGAACATAACTGACTGCATTCTCATTATACTCCATGGATTGTAATCTTCTCATCCCCCTTGGAGGCTGCACCCATCCTCCACTGACTGATGAGTCTTCCAGATAGCTCTACTTCAGTTTGCTTTAAAAATATTTTTGACATAAATGGACCATTAGGAAAAGCAAGTAATAAAATTCTCAAAATTGATGCTGGAGCTATAATTCTAGTGACTGGTCAAGAAGAGATCTTTTATTTGCTACTGTGAAAGGATATTAGTTGGTACTTTAATAAAAAGCATTATTTCCATCAAAAGCTGTCTCTTTACTCTAGGCAAGTAAAGCCTAATGGTTGTGGTGTTTACAGCATAAGACTTAGGCTGGATAAAATGATAAGTTTATTAAGAGTAAGAGTCTTTGGAGTTTTAGTTTCTTTAAAACTGCACTGATATTTTGTAATAATATTAATATATAAAATTAGTAATATTTCAAAAATTTATAAGAAGTTATAAATCTACAAGTGATAATATTAAGTATTATGTAACAATATATACCATAAGCTAATTGTAGAATAAATTGAAACATGGTGATTTCCTGTAAAAAGACATGTGGGACAGAGTTTATTACTGAATCCTAAGAATTCTGAAATAATACTGTTGTGTTTCAGAAACTAAAACAATAACATCCTTAACTAATAAAATGTGCTAGAAAATAACATCAAATATAAATGAAATAGTACAAGCATTACCAAGCTACAAACAAAGCTTTTACGTGTTATCCAGTATTGTCCTGATGGTCCAAACTCATGGGATGAGTTAAAAAAAAAAAAGAAACTAATACTGGAAATGCACTCATGAAAATAACATCAAGGGAATTAAAGTTTTAATTCAGAAAATCTAAGCATTATTTCTATCAACTGGAATAGAACTAAGTAGAGCTCAGAGATTTGTCCACATATAAACAGTGGTTAATCTTTCCTCAATCTTAGTAACAACAAATTAAAAATAGTTATCCACAATAGCTGTAAAGCCATTAAACACCTCAAAGGAAATGACAAACTTCATATAAAGTAGTTTGTAGAGATGTGGATGGACCTAGAGTCTGTCATACAGAGTGAAGTAAGTCAGAAAAAAAAAATATTATATATTAACACACATATGTGGAATCTAGATAAATGATACAGATGAACCTATTTGCAGGGCAGTAATAGAGACACAGATGTAGAAACGTGTGGACACGGGGGGAAAGGAGGGTGGGACGAACTGGGAGATTAGTATTGACATATACACGCTACCATATGTAAAACTGATAGCTAGTGGGAACCTGCTGTATAGCACAGGGAGCTCAGCTCGGTGCTCTGTGAACTAGATGGGTGAGATGGGGGCATTGGGAGGGATGTCCAAGAGGGAGGGGATATATATATATATATATATATATATATATATGTAGCTGATTCACTTTGTTGTACTGTACAGCAGAAATTAACACAATATTGTAAAGCAACTGTACTCCAATAAATAAAACCAAATGTGCTGAGAAGAGGAAAAAGAACTTCATAAAAATAGTTATAAACTGTCACTGAAAGCTACAAAACAAGGCTCAAATGAAGGGAGAGACATGTTCTAGCTAAAATTTTTGACTAATATTCCAATAGTGTCATGGAAACCCTTGACAATTTAATTCTATATCTCACATAGCAGAATACTTGTAAATTAGCTAATTAAATTTTAGGGGGCATTTACTATGTTGAATATGAAATTGTACTCTCAAACTATAATTACTAAAATGTGATAGTATCTAGCATGGAAATAGACTAATTTAGATCTGGATATAGATTGTGTATATATGAATGATATTACAAAGCTTATATTACAAAGATGTAGAAATATACAATTATCCAGTAGCTTAAAATTGGTATTATATGGAAAATACAATAAAATATTTATATATTACTTTGATCATAATTTCAGATATGTGTTCAATCTAAATATAAGATCTAAAATTATGAGTGATCCAGTATAAACCATAGCAGCAGATATTTTATAATCTTAAGGTAGGGTGTTAAAGCTGAAAAACTTCTGTATGGCAAAGGATACTATTTTTTTTTAATTTTATTTTTATTTTTATTTTTTGCGGTACGCGGTCCTCTCACTGTTGTGGCCTCTACCGTTGCGGAGCACAGGCTCTGGACGCTCAGGCTCAGTGGCCATGGCTCAGGGGCCCAGCCGCTCCGCAGCATGTGGGATCTTCCCAGACTGGGGCATGAACCCATGTCCCCTGCATCGACAGGCGGACTCTCAACCACTGTGCCACCAGGGAAGCCCAAAGGATACTATTAATAAGAGGAAAAATATTGGAAAAAATGAAATTAGGTGATATCATAGTTGTCACCCATCAATTTGACAGAAACCTAAAAGATTGATAATCATGTTGATGAGAATCCATGGAGATAGGAAAAATACTTATAGTAAGAATGCAAATTATTTTTGGAGTGTAAATTGAGAGGTCTCTACCAACACTTAACATTTCCAACTGTTAACCTAGCAATCTTACTTGTAAGAATCTTTCTTATCGGTGTATTATCCTAAAGCACCCTACATGGCCATGAAGAATGGGAAGGTTCATGGTAAGGGATACCAGGATGCAATTTTAAAGCCTAAGTAAATCCATGAGCACTGACATTTGGAAGATTTGACAGTATATTAAGTGAGTGAAGGGAAGCGTAAAAAGTTATGGAATACGTGTAAAGAATTACCCTACTTTTGTGGAATATATAGTCATAAATGCCTTTTCTGTATAAAAATAGATAACTGAATGTTTATACTTTGTATACTACTTTTATGTTTTGGGAAGCAAATATTGATTTTATAACTGAAAAATGAAAATAGATAATAAAATATATATAAAATACACCCATTCTCCTGGGTCATATCATGCCGCTTCCCAGAGTAAAATTCTTTGATTTTGTTTTTTCCGCCTTTCCTGTAAGAGATTCCGAGTCTCTTGCTTTAATTTATAAGACCTTTCTTTGGGCAAAGGCTAGATTTCTGCCTGTGTTACTGACAATTATTTCATGTTCTTTTAACATGGGACGATTTTGTTGGATAAACACACCATGAAAATCCATCTTCCATGACTCTGCTCATGTTGTTACTTTTGCCTGGATTTACCTTACCAGCGGCCTTACCTTCAAAACGCTTCATCAGCATTCAGGTTCATTTCTAATGTCATTACCTCTTTGATCTTTTCTCCAAGACCCCCAAGGATTAATAGAATCCCTAGGCAAATTATATAGCATATCAATGCCTTGGTTTCTTCATATGTAAAATGAAAGGATTATGTGAGATAATATCCAAGAAATACTTATAGTAGTTCCTGACGCATGGTAAGCACTTGATGAACGTTAGCTGTTATCTACTATCCTTCTTTGTGCTCCTATAACACATAGATCCTTTCATAGGGGCAATTATTATCTCATGTCATATTTATTTTATTACTTTCTATATCTTCTATTGTAAACTAAATCTACTTTGTGACTAATACAAAGCCTTGTATACAATATGTTCTAAATAAATATGATTGAACAAATAGGCAACTTTAATTTTCATGTTGACAATAAAGAGGTGACATATATTAATAGTACAAAATAAAATTCCATATATTAATATTTTAAGATATTTAGAGGTCAAATCACAGAAATGTATCCTTCCTTGGGAAGAATAGGTAATTGATTAGTTTGCTGGGATTAGCTACTTGAGAGTAGAACCTAGTTATTTAACCTGGGCCAGTCTCTATATGGTAATATTCTTTCAAGGCAGGTATCTTCATCGGCTTCCTGGTCATTAATAAGGGATGTAAACCATATCCTTCCTGACCAGACAGTAGAAGTATATGGCCCTGTATTTGATAAATAATATTATTTAAAATATACTCAGTAGGTTTTTTTTCTGAAAATAAACCTCAAGTTTATTTACACACACATACTTGTAAAAGTTAGCAAAAAATGAGTTACGGCAGACTGTCTAGGAGTAACCCAGTCCTTTAATATTCTACAATATACCTATTCTTGGGTTTATTTTGACTGTCACATAGCTGTAGAACATTATCTTTTGTTCCTGGGACTTTCTACTCCTCTGCCTTTCTCCAGAATGCAATTGCTTTTAATGAATTGCACTCTGGCATAACACATCAGCCTGCACTGAGGTTTGGTAGAAGAGGGAGCCTCGTTACTATAATTTCCTATACAGCCCCTTACCATAGTCACTAAGAAGATCTTCGTGAGGGTATTTATCATACTGAACTATAGCCTGTTCTCTAAGAAGGCAAGCGAGTAATTTCTTAGGACCCTGGACCTGAGAATAGTAATGCTTCCCTTGAGTATCTATCATCTTTGTACAATATAAATCCAGAAACTGCTGCTTTTTATTGGTTACAGCAAGCTTGGAGCCAAATTTTTGATATTTGTGTAGTGTTTTAAAGAATACTTTTTTGTAAACCTCACTTTAATGCATTTGCTATAATTATACTTTAACATATTTTATGGGTATTTGGAGGTAACTTAAATCCTTTTGAAGGTCATATTTACAAACATAATATGTCTGTGTAAGTATACATATCAGCATTCATTAAATTTTGGTAGGCATCATGCCTCTTGGTAAAGTAGCAGACTTGGAATTTTAGAGAAAGCTAGTGACTATACCACGTCAAAAAGCCACTTAGCCAAAATAAATTGGTATTATGGGATAGAATCTTTCACTTCTAATAAATATTCTTTCATTATTTTCTTTGCTTCCTCCTGAAAGAGATGTTTAGAATTTATAGCCGATCGTTTCTTGATACTGACAAAATTTTGTCACAAATATATATTCCAATTGTTATATGCAATACCTGTTTCTTATGTCCATCTTGTAACTGTAAGAATTTTATAGGATGAGTCCATATTATATTTCACATCTTCTACAACACATTGCACAATGCCACATAGAGTATATAATAAATATTTGGGTTGAAATTTCTATTGAACACTATTGATATCCCAAGTCCAAAAAAAGGCCAAGCTAATTGCATGAGCGATGACAATTGACTGAGGAGTGTGTGTGTGTGTGTGTGTGTGTGTGTGTTTAAGTAACCCTTGGAGGATCCAGCTTTTTGATTGAGACCATCAGATTGTCTTTTGGGGAAATTTTTAAGTAGCATATGAATTTGATTACATATGGTAACTGAACTTTTAACATAATAAAGACCTAGATGCTAAGAATATTTCTGGGGAAATTAGGGTAAATTGAAGCTTCATTTGTGGGGGGGGGAATAAAAAACCAGAACAATAGAGAGAAACAGTAAAACTTAAAAAAAAAGTATACCATGTGGCGCACAAATAGTAATTATGTAAAGCAAAGTTACCCAGATTTCCAATGATACTCCCTTCCTGATTCCTATCCTTCCTGATATCTGCTCAATCTATAAAGACTTGATTTTTGTTTAATGTAAGATTACTAAGACATAAATAAAGTGAAGCAATTCAGGAAATACTAGTGAGAGTTTTCTGGGCCAGGTCTTTTCAGAGCTACTTAAATTCTCACTCACAAAAGATTAAAAACAAAAACCTTTGTGCAAAGAATTGAGTGAAAGAGGTAAACTCTGACCTTGTGTTTTATTGAAAAACAAGTCAGTAGATGGGACAAGTCATATTAATGTTAATTTGTTTAGCATTAAATAAAAATACAAAAGAAAGGAAGAGTGAAATTTCATTTTTTCCACTTGAATACATTTTCAGTTGATATAACAAAGTGATTATTGTTATAACCTAATATTAAGTAACAAAAACCTATGGATTTGGTTGTCAGGGAAGTACCTCAGTGAGGTTTGATTCAACCTATGTGGAGGAGTAGCTAGACTTTCAAAACATCTAAAAAGACTTAATAATTAAACTATCGAAAAATATGTCAAAATGAGTAGTCTCCTTATCAGCTCTGTTTAAGGCTAGATTCAGGATTTTAAAACTTCAAACTTGGTTTCATTTCTTGTTTTTTCTTGAACAAAAGCATTTAGTCCAGCATTTCTGTGAGGTAAGCAGCTGATGGGCTAAATGGATGCAGTGAGTCCATCCATACCAGTAGCAGACAAGGCAGAGAACTGATTTTGTTTATTGGCAAAAACAGTCTCTCTTGCATTAATGGTAGACAGATATTTCCAAGAAATATCCTTTGCTTTTAACCTCCTCACCACTGGCTTTCAGGCTCAATGGTCAAGGATAAAATATACCTGGTAGAAGTCATGTGTTTAGTCTTAAAGATAAAGAAATTAATTCAACTTCATTAACATTTTTACTTTAAATGCCAATGTACGTAATCTTGAAATTATAATTAAATGAAGGGAAATGATTATTGATTTTATTGCATTCAAAAACTATAAACACATTTCCAAAGGCTGTATGTAGTCTGTTCTCTGTATGGTCACATGGCCACCTGAGCTTTACACAGCTAATTAATATCTTAATTTATTTTATTACTCAGAATAAAACAGCCCAGAGGAGCCTTTTCTAGGAAAGCTGCCAATGAAGGTTCCCCAAAGACCTTTCTTACCTGTGAAGTAAATATACATAGCATAGGGAAATACTCTCATGTTGTTGTTCAGGGTGTGCGTTTTTTAACAGTCCTCATGTAATTTTATGGTGACATTAGTTGTGAACAATAGATTCAAATTATGAAACATTATTTTAGAAGTCTTTTCCAGAAAAACAATTTTATTAAGATGTATCATGCACATAAATGTATATTGAATTGTTTTGTAAAGGTAAATTTAAAATCAGTGCTTGTACATTTTATAAGGTTTGTTAAAATTAATCCTGTGGGTATATTTTCAATATGCATGAAAATGTATCATGTAACATGTGAAACTGCTACAATACAAAATTTTACAATAAAATACAGAAATCTTTTTATTCTATTCTATAATTTTGGAATTTTTAGTGTGAAATGAATATTCAGAATATAATTATTTTAAAATTTGTAATTTGAGGTCATATACATATATACACACACATATATATCAGGCAAGATATTTAATAGTTTGTTAGAAAATAGGCTCTGTACTTTCATTTAGACTGTTCATAAGTGAAGAAGTTGACTAAACAGAAATATAAACAATAAGTGTAGAAGAAATTAATGTTTTGTAAAGTAAATATCCATGTATGTCAGCAGGCATTATTGCATTTTAAACGATCAAAAGACCTTCTCTAAAAGAAATTATAAAAACTAATGAAAGAAGCACCATTGTAATCAAAATGAAGGCATTCACCTTTGTTAAAAATAGCAAGGTTGGAATCTCTAATATTAGACTACCTAGGTTTGAGGACTGATTCTACCACTTACTGGCTCCAGGACTTCAGGCAATTTATGAAACGTTTTGAGGACCTTACAGGTGAAAAAAGTTAGATGTGAATGATGATAATATCTTTCTAACATTAATTTAAAATTTTGCTCTTTTGATTTTTTAGAATCAAAATAGTAACATGTAGATTACCTGAACTATGTTGGCCATTATTATTATTATTCCAGCTTTTCTTAGGGTGTTTAACAAAATAATCATAATATTTTTGAAATTTTTGTGTTTTCTTTGAGTGTTCTTTAGCATGTTGATTATTATTTCCCTGTTTGTTTAAAAGAAAAAAAACACAGTAGTTAAAGGCTATGAGTAGCTGGTTCACTCAGTCATTTATTAAATTAACATACTGAGTGCCTATGGTTATGAGCACTTTCCCAGACAGTTTTGCAATAGAAGAAAAACACAAATATGCTTTCATGGAGCTGTTTATCCTAGCAAGGGAGACAAACAAATAAGAAAATATTATTTTAAATACTAAAAAGAAATTATTTAAGATATTATTTTAGACCAGAATATAAGGCATTATTTTATTCTGAAACAACATTTCCGAGAAATTGCCAGTTAAACGTATGCATAAAAGCTGAGAAGAAATGTTATGCTAGTAGGTAAAGGAAGAAAGTTCTTGAGCAACAAGGGCAAATACCTTAATTTAGGATAGATCATTTGTTTTAAGGTATTTCAGATAACTGTTATTCTAGAATATAATGAGTTGGAGGACTGGAGCATGATATGATAGGAGTTTTGTAAGAAGGGCTAGAACTACACCATTTAGGGATTTGTATGTTATGGAAAGAATTTGTATTTATTCTAGATAGAAGGGTAGAAAGTTAAAGGCTTTAAAGCAGGTGCGCATAATGTGATTTTCCTTGTCATCCCTCTTGCTGATAACTGGGTAGGAACAGGGCAAGAATGAAAAGATGGCAATGATTTAGTTACCCAGACAGAAAGGTATGATGATGGCTTAGACAAGGCAGGTGGTATTGAGTGGAGAGAAGTAGGTGGGTTAGGGACATCATTTGGAGGTAGAATAGACAGGACATGATGGACTGACTGTAGTGTATGAGAGAGGAATTAATCAAGAATGCCTTCTAGTAGCTGAGTGTCCCTCAGCTATAATTTGAATAATGTTAACTTTTAGTAGAATTAAATGTACACACAGCAGTTTGTATATGTTAAAAATGGCATAACTACATAAATGCCTAATTATTGCTGATTGTAAAGGAATATCCACTGAGATGTATATTTTCTTAGAAATCTAAAGAGAATAATATCCTTCCATTTAAAAGATTCCTGATACTGAGTGTTCCTTTTTATTCCCCCTGAATGTTTCTGTAATGTTTGGTTAGAAAAATTTTAGACATTACTGGCTTCAGACTCTTTTTCCAAAGTGGTATCACATTCTGATTCTTGAGATCTTGTAGAACTTTGTATTATTGCTAAGGAGACTGTGGTGGGAAGAACACGTAATAGACAAGGTTGATGCTTCATATTAGGAGTGTTTTCAGGAGCAATTAAGGTATTAACTCATTTCAGTAGTTTAATAAACATTATATGCTCCCAAGTACTTGAAAATATGTAAAGGTTAAAAAAAATCTTGGATCATTTTAGAAAAGTGCATGCTTCCACTCACAATCCTGTTGTCACTTGAATAGCACTCAGTGTACTCAAAATTATAGCTATTACAGAAGAAATTGCAAGTTAAATACAGGGAGGTGTATAAACTACATTTATCACCAATACATCCCAGTATGATACCATCAGTGAAAGTCATAGAAACTGTTAACACCTGTGTCTCATTTTGTATTTCTTTCACTTTTTATGTCATGACCGTAAATTTAATCTTTTAGGCAAATGTGGATTTTTTTTTTCCCCTTAGTTTGCTGGGTACCTACTAAACACCTATTTGTCTCTGTGAGCAGTATTTTTTTTTTTTACATCTTTATTGGAGTATAATTGCTTTACAATGGTGTGCTAGTTTCTGCTTTATAACAAAGTGAATCAGCTATACATATACATATGTTCCCATATCTCTTCCCTCTTGCGTCTCCCTCCCTCCAACCCTCCCTATCCCACCCCTCTAGGTGGTCACAAAGCACCAAGCTGATCTCCCTGTGCTATGCGGCTGCTTCCCACTAGCTATCTATTTTACATTTGGTAGTGTATATATGTCCATGCCACTCTCTCGCTTTGTCAGCTTACCCTTCTCCCTCCCCATATCCTCAAGTCCATTCTCTAGGTCTGTGTCTTTATTCCTGTCTTACCCGTAGGTTCTTCATGACATTTTTTTTTCTTAAATTCCATATATATGTGTTAGCATACAGTATTTGTCTTTCTCTTTCTGACTTACTTCACTCTGTACGACAGACTCTAGGTCCATCCACCTTATTACAAATAGCTCAATTTCATTTCCTTTTATGGCTGAGTAATATTCCATTGTGTATATGTGCCACATCTTCTTTATCCATTCATCCAATGATGGACGCTTAGGTTGTTTCCATCTCCTGGCTATTGTAAATAGAGCTGCAATGAACATTTTTGTACATGACTCTTTTTGAATTATGGTTTTCTCAGGGTATATGCCCAGTAGTGGGATTACTACCCAAAGCAAGCTACAGATTCAATGCAATCCCTATCAAACTACCACTGACATTTTTCACAGAACTAGAACAAAAAATTTCACAATTTATATGGAAACACAAAAGACCCCAAATAGCCAAAGCAATCTTGAGAACGAAAAATGGAGCTGGAGGAATCAGGCTCCCTGACTTCAGACTATACTACAAAGCTACAGTAATCAAGACAGTATGGTACTGGCACAAAAACAGAAAGATAGATCAATGAAACAGGATAGAAAGCCCAGATATAAACTCATGCACATATGGTCACCTTATCTTTGATAAAGGAGGCAGGAATGTACAGTGGAGAAAGGACAGACCCCAATCTATAACTGTAGCTTTATTAATTCTCTAATAGATGATTATTATAACTTAACACTATAGCATAGACAGATGAATTTATCACTCTTTAAATGTATCCTTCCTTCATGATGGAACCTAAGAATTGAATCCATATTTGTCCATTATAGAATATACTGGTTTAGCGTAAATTCTTAAGCATTAGAGTATTTTGTTAGCTATAGAACTTGTACATGTAGTTTATGCTCTAAGCCTCAGGTGTTTTATTTTTTAAGAAGGTGATCATAATTTTACTTGTATCATTCTCTATGCTAGGAATACATAAGGGAATTTCTATTTTAAAAACCTATCAAAGCGTCTGCTACCTTTTAAGCTCTCCATGGATGCCAGTTATCATCAACAATGGCATTTTAGAATACAAAGGAATCTGCGCCTTAATTTTAGGATTCTTAATATTGAAGATTATAGTACTTTAAACCAGTCTCAAAAGTGTGTTATTATTGGGTTCCTGCTGCCTACAGAGCACACTTTTATATGACTATAGATCATCTAAGAATTATGCTATGAGTCAGGGAATAGGGCATAACATGGCATTTTAGTCACAGAAAGAGAAGAGTGAAAAAGCATCTGCCACAGTGGAATATTTGTATCTTCTTTTTCTAAAGTGCTTTAAGGGATTAAATACCTCAGGCTGGAACACTCTCGCTGAGACTCTCATGCCACTTCTCATGTTCCAAGAAAGCTCTTCAGGGAAAGTCACCTTGAGTGTTCTTACCAATAACCTACAGATTGCTGTGTGTGGAGAATTGTGTAGAAGGTTTCTGAACCAGTTTTTGCTGATGAGATGCTGTTTGTGACCACATACTTTACATGTTGTTACTGACGTGGTTAAAGTAAAACTAAGCCTTAGCTTCAGTGCTGTCTGAGAAGAATGTTGGGGCATGTTTTCCACAGGAATACTTGTGAGGCTAAATTTTAATGTTGACTTGGGAAATAGCAATTTTCAATACTGGCTAATCCTCAACATACAAAAGATTCAATTTACATCACATGAGAAAGAAATGTCACGCTGTTATTGATGTCTTCACACTGTAAGAGATGAAGATTTATAACGGTAAAAGTTCAGTTTTAAAGAAATGTTTGTGGCAAACAGCCAGTTAACTGGGAAAAGATACAAAGAAATGTGAAATGCTATAGAAAATATTCAAGTGGTACATTTAAGAATCAACCCTGTTTTCTGGTGTACAATACTAGAGCACTCTCCTGCCACGGAAAAATTTAAAAATAACCTTTACAAGTTCATACTTTCTATATTTGCAGTCATGCCAATTGATCCTGTTTATGGGGCTAGTTTCATAAACATAATGATAAAATGCATTCTTCTTTACTAGAAGATAGTAATTTTTTTCCGGACACGCAGACTCAGCGGCAATGGCTCACGGGTCCAGCCGCTCGGTGGCATGTGGAATCTTCCCGGACCGGGGCACGAACCCGCGTTCCCTGCGTTGGCGGGCAGATTCTCAACCACTGCGCCACCAGGAACGCCCTAGAAGATAATAATCTAATAATATTTTTGGTACTTGAGCTGTCATAAGGACATTACATTGGAAATTCAATATGGTTTGTATTACCATTCTAAATCTTAGTAATACTTAATATTTGTCTTATATTTGAATTTAAATTATTAAAATGCCCATCCATTGTAAATATGTTTTCCTTATAGAAACTGAAGGAAGATATATAAAAATCTAATAATAGAGAAGGTAGATTCACTTGAGAAAGACTGTTGAGCTCTAAACCAAATGGAAACACTTCTTGTTTAATAATTTGAACATAGATCTGAATCTCGAGTTGTAAAGTTCAGTATGGTCTCTAATTTTGACTTTTAATGATAGGTACTTTTATTGCTCTTTATTATCAACTTGCAGATTCTTAATCTAATGTCAGCTTTGAACTATTTATATTAAATTGATTTGAGAAAGGACATAGGCATTTTAAATAGTAAGTAATCATAAGACGTTTATAACAGGTTTTAAACATATTTTTATAATTTACATTTTAATATGTACGTATTCATTTCTAAGTACTGAAACAACTCTATAATAAAGAGCTGAGAAATAGTTGAATTTCTTCCTCCAAAAATGTTCAGTTTTGTGCTCTGTATATTTAAATCCATACCAAGCAAAACACTAACTTTTGAACATCTTTTCTTAAAACTTCCCTGAAGAAGTGAAATAACAATGACAGCTAAATGTTCAGATTTCAAAAAGATTCCTTACACAGTTACAGAGTATGTAGGGAATGAATAGATTGAGAGATGAGATTTCAAATTATACTTCAATTACTGGGAAACCTCAAAATGAGTTTTTCTATTCATTGAACACATTTCTTTGAGTACTAATTTTTTATATTTCCTTCAATTTCAAATATTTTGAGTTAAAAAAAATTCAGTATAGTTAGTAATGTTTTAGTATTTTTCAACAAGTTATCCAAAGTAAGAATAAGGATCTTCCTGTTGTAGTTTAAAAAAAAAATCCTTGAAGTTATTAGTTAGCACTAAATAAACTACTAGCTATACTTTTAAAGTCTTCTAAATATTTCTGAAAATCTCTCTCCTGTTTTTAGATCTCAGCATCATTTCATAATTGTCAGTTTCCTTCCCTAGAAGCTCATTTTTCAATTGTAATTTGACTTGCTGAATGCATTAAAAATTTAAAAAGTATTTATTGATTCATTAGTATGTGGAAGATATTGTTCACTGTCTGCAATGGGTTGCAGGTGTCTGAGGGCTCTTCTGTGATTATAAAAGCTTTCTTTGGGGACATCAATTTTGGGGGGATGAAAAAACATAGCCATTTGTTATTCTCTTGACAGAAGTAGCCACACTGGTACTTTTTACATAAAAATCATTTCAATATTCTCTTAAATGATATTTCTATAATTTGATAATTCAATTAATAACTCATGTGCTGATCCAGCAGTTCTCCAAGTAGTTCTAGGGGACCTCCAAGACCATTTCAATGGCAGCAAACCATACTTAGAATCATTGTATTCTTCATTGTCACAGGGAAAAAAAAAGCCAGTTCACTTAAAGTCTTTGAAGCACTAAAATTTTATTTTATTAAATCTCAAGCTATAAAAATACTTCTAACATTTTATGTAATGAAATGGGAAGGACACAACAAAGCATTTCTGAATAGCAAGGACAAGGGTTGTCTGGAGGAAAAGCACATGTGCAGTTGTTTAATTTGTAGGCTGAACTATTCATTAGCTTGGCAACTAATCTTGAAGAAACTAACACTTGCACATTTTAGTGTACTATCAAAGATTTGCAGAATTATTTGAAATAATATTGTTTTCCAACTTAATATCTACATGGATTTTCTTTATATTCTTGAACAACAAAACCTTAAGCAGATTAGATACAGAAGCAGACATGAGAATTCAACTATCTTAAATAATACATTAAAGTGATTTACTCTTCACATTAACTTGTTTTGGGAAATATCCTTTTCTATAAAAATGTTTTTATGCAAATATGCCTGGGTTTATTATTGTTTAAAATGAATGAGTAAATATCTTTTAGTGTTCTTATTTTGAATTTATAATAGGGTAAATATTAAGAACTTTAGCCCACAAAAACAAAAGCTCTTTTGGGCTCTGAATAATTTTAAGCATCTTAAATTGTCCTAATTATATCAAACAATCTAATTGGTAGAAATATATCTCCTTCTATTTCAATCTACAAACTATTAGTAACTCTTACAGAGTTTTTCCTTTCCCTAGAAATTCTGTCTTTCATTGATCAGTGATGTAAAATTATACTCATATTTTAAAAATTTCAAAAATCATTTTATGAATTGTCCATTTCATTCACCCAATAGATAGTTATTGCTTATCTGCAATGTGTCAGTCCGGGGACCAGCTGCTAACACTGTTAACTTTGACCCTCTTTCAGCTTTACCCAGATGTTCCTTGTTCCATTATAGTCTTCATACCTTTTTTCACGTCTCTCTCCATGGGACACTAATTCAGCAGTGATCTTGACATCGTCAGTACTGGCTATAATATTTGGCACTGAGTAATAAATCTTCAATAAATTTTTCTTAAAATAGTATTCTAATTATTATAGTTTTGTCCCACGTTTCCACAAACTTCCATAGACAGTAATTTACATTAGGTCTAGTAGGTTTGTTGAGACTAAGAAAACCTGGCCACGGAAATATGAAATAATTTATCATTACAATTTAAATGAAGTTTAAAGCATAACATTTACATCTCTAGGTACAAAATAGTATATCTGGATCTGCGGCCATGTAGAAAGTTAGATGTAATTACAGATGCAGGGATTAGAGTAAGGAGGCCACAGGCAAAGAATGTTGGCAGCCACCAGCTACTAGGTGAGGCAAGGGACAGATTCTCCTCTAGAGTCTCTGGAGGGAGTGTAGCCCTGCTGACACCTTGATTTGCACCCAGCGAAACTGATTTCAGACTCTGGGCTATAGAACTCTAGAAGAATGTGTTTCAAGTCATCAAGTTTGATAATGTTATAGCAGTCATAGGAAACCAGTACAAATAACAATAAATAAACTTCTGTATACCCTAAAAAGCACTTAAGAGGTGGTAACTTAAAGCTTGCTCAGATATACTTTAAAAAAAAATTAAATCTCCTGAGGATAATTGAAATAACTGTTTCAGAAGCTGCCTGCAACGCAAAATTGTAAACTCTACTGGAAAGTCCATATTTTTAAATGTATTGAAGATCTTGCTTTTACTCAAATAGACCATAGTTTTTCTAGAGTTTTTAAAATGAAGAAAATAGTACCGTTTCAGAAAATTCTTCAGTTCCTGAAGTTTAGAAGTATATTTTCATGGAACTGAATATATTATTGATCATTCATCAAAAGGGCAATGTATTCATGGCGCGTGGTTTACTTTTTTTTTCTCACTCTGCATTATAACTACATTATTAGATGATATCCCCCACCACAAATTTTATTTATAATTTCAGTCCTATATAAATGGTCTGAAACCACATTGATACTACTTTACACGTACTGGGATTACTAAAAGACTGACAGGTGTTGGAATCTTGGAATCTTCACACATTGCTGGTGGAATTGTAAAATACTGCAGTCATATTGGAAAATACTTTAGGAGTTACTCAAAATATTAAACATAGTTACTTTATGACACAGCGGTTTCACTTCTAAGTATATACCCAAGAGAACTGAAAACATACAGCCGCACAGAAAAATCTGCATACAGATGTTTATAGCAGCATTATTTATAATAGTCATGAACTGCAAACAACCCAAATGTCTGTCAGTTAAATGAGTGGACAAGTAAAATGTGTTATATCCATACAATGGAATATTATTTGGCAATAGAAAGGAATAAAGTGTTGATACGTGCTTCAACGTGTTCAAAACTTGAAAAATTATTCCAAGTGAAAGGGGCCAGTCACAAAAGATGTCATATTCTGATTTCATTTATATGAAATATCCAGAACAGGCAAATCCATAGAGACAGAAAATAGGTTAGTGGTTGCCAGGGACTGGAGTGGAGCGGAATGAAATGACTAGAGACTGATAATAAGCATAGGATTTCTTTTTGAAGTGATGAAACTGTCCTTAAATTAGAAAGTGTTGGTGGTTGCACAACTCAGCATACCAAAACCCACCGAATTATACAAGGGTGAATTGTGTGATAATTATAGTGCAAAGCTGTTACTTAAAACATAAGAATAGTATGGCTGCCAGTCAATATTTATTTGACTTAATTTGTTCCGTTAAAAATGCATGAAAAGTTTCCCAAAATATTTGTCATTCTATTGTGGAGCCATCTCATCTTGATTCTGAGCTTGGGCATGAAGAAATCTCATGTATTTGTTAGATTTGATAAGGCAGGCACAAATTCCACTGAATGCTGAGTCTATTAGGAAGGACAAAATTCTAGTTTTATGGAGACAATAGATTCTGTTTTAAAGGGAGGTCAGTGGAAAAAGCAGAGGTATAATTACCAGTGTGAAGTCATTATCACCCTCCCCCCCCATATAACAGATGAGAAAAGTAAAACTCAGAAATTAGATAACTTGCTCAAAGAAGCATAGCTGGCAAATAATTAAACCAAGATTACAGTCTTGGATAGGAATTCTCAATAAATACTTAGATTACAAAAAGCTAATGTTTTAAAATTATGAAGGTGGCTATTATATTAGCTAATACATATATAATACTATGTGGCTAAGACTCTTTTAAGAATGTCACATTGTTTCAATTATTTAGTCCTCATAACACTACGGGGTATAGATTCTACTATATCATCATCTCCATTACTGATGAGGAAACTACAGCACAGAGAGGATAAATAACTTGATCATAAGTAACTGCCATGGAATATACACCCAAACTGTCTGACTCCAGACCTTTTGTTCTTCATCACTATGCTCTGCTGCCCCTCTAGCACCAAGCATAATGCCTTCTTCCTAGGCACATGTTTTAAAAAATTGGACTGAATAAATACAGAAATCAATCTTTCTAATATTCGTGAAGCTTTCGTCTTTAGTTGAATAATCTATTCGAGGTCTTGGAATTAAGGCTGAGGAAATGATGATTCATTACTACTTTTTTTAAGGTTTTGTAATCTTTAAAAATAGTTTTATTGTGGTAACACTTACTTATAACAGTTTCACGTGTACAACACTATGTTTCTACTTTTGTATACCCTACAGCATGCTCACCACCAAAATTTTAGTTTCCATCCATCACCATACAGTGGATCCCCTTTACCCATTACACTCTCCCTCCTGCCACTCCCCCTCTGATAACCACTAGTCTGCTCTATGTATCTATGTGTTTGTTTTTTGTTTGCTTTGATTTGTTCATTTATTTTGTGGTTTATTAGCTTTTTATATAAAAGAATATTTCATTATCATATACTTCGTGACATATTGCATTCCAGGTACCGTGCAGGAAATTCACACTGCTCTCTAATTTATGTAAAAGACTTTGAGAGCTAATCCCTGCAATAAACTTAACTTTGTTTTAACTCAAACTTATTTGACCATATAATCCTTGGAGAAGGGAAGTAAAACCTCTTAATATCCTACAGAAGTAAAGTTTTCCACAAGCAAATGTTAAAATTACCAAAGTGGAAATTATTCTCAGAGTTTTCATCACAGACACCATTTACAAATGGGTATTTAATGCAATTAAAACATTCCCCATTTCATGACTCTATTGGTTATTTATATATTTGCTTTTAAATAGATAAATATTGATTTATTCTTTCAAATAATTGTGTTTTCATACTCTAACCAGATGTCACATAGAAGTTGTCAGAATTTTATTGTTCATCCATACTAAATAAGCAGTAGAGATAAATTTAAGAGTAAAACAGCTACAGTGCTGTAATCTCCTGATTATGCAGGCCTCTCTTTGACAGGAGATGAATGAAATGTTGCCCTAAAGACCAGAAGGATCAACTCATCTCTCAAAATACTTCAACTTGGAAGTAATTGAGGTGTTTGGGAAATACACGCCAATCTTGTTTATGGCATTCAAATGATTCTTTGTTAGAAAAGTCTAATTGAATGATTAAATGCCCACATTTGATGACTGTCTCCTACTACTTACTCTATTGTAGAAGCTTTAAATCTATTGTAAAAATTTTGAAATATGCGGTTTCCTCTTTCTGCATATCCAAATTCATCCATCCTCAAGTCCCAGTACTAATGCATAAAACTTCTATAAAGCCTTTTATGATTTCTAAACCAAGTGAAAATTCTCCCTCTCTAAAATCCTATCTTAATGTACGTGTGATACCTACCCATTTCAACACTGAAATTGATTTACTTAGGTTCATACTTATCTTTCTCTGATCCTTCCCTTAAGGAGCTTACAATCTATGTATAATCAAACCTTGTAGTTCCCG
Source organism: Monodon monoceros (assembly GCF_005190385.1). Classification (NCBI taxonomy): domain Eukaryota; kingdom Metazoa; phylum Chordata; class Mammalia; order Artiodactyla; family Monodontidae; genus Monodon; species Monodon monoceros. Next base: position 52,690,178 of record NW_021703777.1, read on the forward strand.
AAGTGCCAGTAACACTCCATACATATTTGAGATATTGTGAATGCATAAGTGAATGACTGAATAACATTTATAGTTAGGATGAAAAAACAAATATTCTATATCACTGTGTAAATGAATGTATTATTTCATTACTTCCTCTGAAAAAGAAAAGGAAAATTTCCAGTGTTAGCTTTAGAACCAGCTTTAACCATAGTAGATTTATGCACTGAGGTGACTAGTAAATCCCTTTTAGTATTGATCCTGTTTAGAATAGTGAGTGACTTTGGACAGTTTCAATCTTGTAAAGTAGAACATTTAGCAGTGACATGTCAGAAAGACCTCTGCTCTATTAGAAATAGCAGGAGATTTATTTCAGCATTTATCTGGTTTATGTAGAATTGCTAGTCTCTTTTGTCCTATATATGACAGATTAATGCTTCTCAACATGTTTATTTCTAGATGAAGGGAACTTCTGAAGTCAACTTTCAGATTGTTAGAGAAGTTGGTGAGTTAACCTGATGAATGGTCAGGGCACGAGCATATTTTAAACATGAGAAATAAACCTCTTAGAAATGGACAGGTTCAGAAGTAGCAGATTATGACCAGGCTACTTACATGGATCCAATTTCCTTATAAGTAAATGGGTTCTTCAAAAATCAACAATCTGCATTGATTTAAAGTCAGCTGGAGTAAAAGTAATTATTACCATTTATTTGTTGATGGTTATGTTCTAGATACTGCTCTGGGTAGCTTATCTCACTTAATTTTTGCAGTAACCTGAAAGAAAGATAGCAGAACCATTTGGAAATCAGGTAAATAAGGTTCAGTGCTGTGTGCTTACTTGCCCAAAGAGGTAAAAGTGAAAAGGTAGAATTCCAGCCTGTGTCATAATTAATTCTGTGCTTAACATGGCCTCTTCACTATCTCACAGTATTTTAAAATAAATAACAATTTATTTACTTTCACCATAAATATAATTTTGAAATATTAGTTTTTGGTGGGAATTACAATACATATTTTTGATTCTATAATCCAGTCCCTGATTACATGTAATCTAATAATTTGTATTCTATTAAATATATTTTATTCTCAAGATTCTAGGTATGATAGAACTGTGGTTTCCTTTTACCTTTACCTGCTTTCACTTTCAACACTAAGGTTTGGTTGACTCCGGGGATTAGCAATAATATTGTCTATGTAGATCTGGCAACCAAGAAGAGTAAGGTCAATTTACAGACAGTGTTAATTTTTTCAATAACTATTTATTGAATATCTAATGAGTGCTTATGTATCAGGCACTCTTCTTAGGATCCATCATATTTGTATTCCCATACCAAGGAGCTCACAAGCCTCAGGGAGGGGAAGCAGATACTGATAAAATAACAAGTTCATACAGTATGTCACTGTGTATTAACTACATGATTCCAAGTGTGTTCTAGATTAAAAAACAAATTTTAAGGTCTCTTAATAGAAAAGACAGCAATATAGTTTATCTTAGTAGTTCAGATAGATAGTTTCTGTAGTTTCAATTTAGTTTTGGGACCTTAGACAATTTATTTCACATTTATAAACCTCAGCTTCCCCATCTGTTAAATGATGATAATGAACTGAACTTATAAGCTTATTGGAATTAAATGAAGTAATGCTTGTGCCTGAAACATGATAAACAGGCAATAAACATTGGCAAACATTTGTTATTTCACTCTTCTTTTTGGAGAATCAGAATGCACTTTGTGATCCAAAAAGTGAATCCTGCAGTAACATAGCTCTATTTAAACTTGTCTAACCCAGACTCATTTAACTACAGTACACATTTTTTGTGTAATATTTATAATAACATGCATAATTATTATTTAAAAGAGCACATTTTGGAAAATGCTCATGTAATGATATTCAAATGTCTGAATGTAAAATGAAAATACTGAATGTCCGTATTGCATAATATGTGGATACATTTATAATGATATTCATAATTTATGATACTTTAAAAATATCTTTATTTTATATTTAATTTAGTGTCATGGTCAAGAAAAAAACATTTGATGACAGAAAACCTTGGGTTTAAGTGCTGGTGACACTAGTTACTAATTGTGGGATTTTGAGAAAAGGGCTAAGTCTCTCTGAGCCCTGGTTTCCTCAGTTGTATAACTGAGGAGATAAAATACCTATAGATGTGTAGTAGTTCTAGAGGCAAATGAGATAATGGAAGAAATATGTATCATATAATGCCTGACATAAAAGTTCCTCAGAAAATTTAGCTGTTGCCATTACTAGAGATTTAGTCATTGTTTTAATAACTACTTTTAGAGTATTGACATAACCTCTTCAAAATATTGATACTTTCACAATTTATAGTATCGTCACTTCCTTTTATATGTGTAATATATATATTATATAAATCTAATATATTATATGTTAAATATATTAAATATATATTAAATATATAATATATATATTATATTATATATATATGTTAAATATATAATAAATCTAATATATTTATAGGTAAGCTAAATGTCCTATTTGGAATTATCAGCTGTATTCTATGGAACAGAACACACAATATCAATTCCCTAGCCTTTTTCTCCGTGTGCAGTTATACAGATCATTCCCAGCTTTTCATTATTAGAGGGAAGTGACCTTTTCCCAGGATGGTTTTCCCTGACATGGAGCTAACATCTGCTGACTCTTATAATCTGAGATGGTACTAAAGAGAAGTTCCAATAAAAGAGCAGAAATTGTTTTTACTTCTATAATTGTCATATCAATATCATCAACACTCTTAACCTAAAGTTAAAATTCTATTCTTCCCTCCCGTAAAAGCCACCCACAGGAGTTTGCCTATTGATGTTCATTATGGAAAATCCTAAGTGTTAAAACTACTGACTTATTGATGTAAGAATGGTGTAACAGAACAACCTCAGTGGTATGTGTACATTTCGGATTACGTTTTTGCCAGTTTCATCAGCGGTTTTGTACTGATCCAGCTGCAGCCTCCCTTCGTACATTTCCTTTGTCGGCAAGGGCTGTGTAATGCACGTAGCTTATGACGGTTAAGTGTAATGCGTGGTTGGAGAATAGGACAAAGCAGGGAGAGATCAAGCCTTGACTACTATACCCCTGGTACACTTCTTAACACTGGAGCTAACCGAGATCATTCTAATAAAAGCAGCCAGCTGCTTCCAAATGGGAAGTCAGCAGCACCTGCTCTCCTGCCCAGTGAATCAGTTCTTTCAATTGGCTGCTGATTGAACACATTATGAGACTTTTTTTTAGGAAATTAAGATGTTGGAAGTGACAAAAGTCTTCATGCATAAAACAGTGAATAAGGGTATATATTTTGTAACCTTAAAACTACTGAATTTGAATGGACTCAGGTAACTTCGCAAACCTGAGCAAATGTGTGTAAGCATTGGGAGATTAATAGAATTTTTCATTAAATTCTGAAATTGTCTACATTTATCCTAGTAGAAAACAAAAATAGTGTTGAGACCACTTAGCTTCTTTTCAAACTAAGAAAGTGAGACCCACTATGCTGTTAATAAAGCCATTCTATTATGCAAATACTTTCCCCCCACCAAACATTTAAGTAAACATTTTTACAGAACATTTTTCCAAGTGTCGTTTGTTCTCCCACTGACCTTTAAGGGTACTTGTAAAACACCATGTTGGTTTGCATTATTTTCTTTAGAAAAATATCTGAAATTCAATAGCTATTTTAGCATTGTGTTCTCTACTTATTTCCTTCCTAAGTGTCATTCAAAAGCAGTGCCTGTGACTCATTTGGCATTTAGTATACTCATGTTTGATCATGAAGTGACAATGAATGGGGCAATTCTTTTTTCTTTCAAAGATCTTTTCAATAGATATTTGAAAAAAAAGTTACCAGATTTAGTGAGAAAAAATGGAAGAACTGTGGAAATATGAGGCCGTTAAAATGTTCATTGTTACTTTTCCATTCACGTAACATTTATTTACTGAAATACATTAAAGTAGGCAAGATGGGAATAAACATAAACAAGATGCAAACTTTGCCTTCAAAATGTGTAGTATAGTAGGAAGGATAAAAAGTAAATAATGGCGACACTAAGTAAGATGTTAAGTATTATAAAGAAGATATAAATAAAATCTTATGAGAGCACAGAGAATGGTGGGATTATTTTTTAGCTGTGAAAAATAAGGCATCTGTCCCTCAGTAGATGAGTGGATAAATAAACTGTGGTACATCCAGGCAGTGAAACATTATTCACCACTAAAAAGAAATGAGCCATCACACCATGAAAAGACATGAAGTAAACTTAAAGGCATATTACTGAGTGAAAGAAGCCAATCTGAAAAGGCTGCATCCTGTATGATTCCAACTAGATGACATTCTGAAAAAGGCAAAACTATAGAAATGCTCAGTAGTTGCCAAGGGTGGGGGGTGGGCGGTGGGATGAAGAGGTGCACAGACGGTTTTCAGGTCAGTGAAAATACTCTGTATGAAAGTATGATGATGGATACATGTCAGTGGTGTGCAGATAAAGGTTTAACATCCGTTTCTGGTGAAAGAAAACCCGTTTCGTAGTATTTGCCAATTTCTTTGTTTAACTGTTCCTACCTTGGCAGTTGTCAAGCTATCAGTGCAGATAGCATTGAACATGGAGGAAGAAAGAAAGGTAGGTAATAGCTCTCCTGTTAGTACTGTGGTCTCCAGGATTCCACTGAACCAAAACCTGGGATGAGACTGTGGACACGCCTAAATTTCACTACTCAGTAGACTGAACTCTGTTCTTTACTTAACACAAATGCACTGAAATTTAAGAGCAGGTAAATAATATGACTATTTTAATAGTGGTCAGGTTTTAATTTGAGTTGTGATTATCAGAGTGCCCTGAAAAAATACGCAGGTATAAAAGGCATTTAAAAGGATGATACACAGGAAAAAGTAGCTGATTAGGTATGTATGGTGAGAAAAAGAAAAACATCAAAGATGAATATTCTGGTTTCTTGTCTCCTCCCTCCCTCCTTTTCCTCTCCTTTTTTTTTTTTTTCTTTCTTCTTTCCTTCTCTCTCTTTTACAGAAACCACCTTATCTATTCTTAGGAATTTCTAATTCCTAAAATGTGAACTATTGGGTTGTCTGCAATTTGGCCCTAAAACAACTCTGGGCTTTCATGGCCTGTTTTTATCTGTACCATATGATTTTATTTCATCAGAACTTCATGTATTTGGATGGAATAAACAGCACAGAATCCAAAAAAAAGATGAATATTCTTATGCTATTATTTAAGCATTCTTGTGTTAAACTGCCTATATATCCAGAATTCCCTTTTTTTCTCTGGTTCAATCTGTTCCCAAAAATGTATCATATTTTTTCTCAATAACTGCTTTGCAACTCTGCATGGTACTTGGCGATTCTCATGTAGGTATATCAGTTACATGACACACTGAGTCTACATTCTCAGAAACTAGCGAGAGCAGCAACTGCTATCAAGAGAGGGAATTAAGATTCATCTAGAAAAGGGGGGAAACTGATATTGTCACCATGCATGCTTGTGAGGATTTTATTAAGAACTGTATGGAAAAACACTTTGTGTTTTATCATGCAAATCTGAATAAGGTAAACAATTATTAAGAGGCAAATGATGAAAAGTAGAGATGTTTTCTTGGCTATGTTGGAAGAGCAGGATGGTAAAAGTGGGATTTAATTGCATAACTTCATTCAATTTATTGCCTGAAGAATCTTTACAGCATGTAAGGAAATTCCTCATCTCCATTGGAAAGCTAAGAAACCTGACTCGTGGAGCAGAGTGTGTGTCCTAAAGTCACATAAATCAGTAGCAAAGCTTTGAACAGAATTAGATTGGGGAATTTATAATCGCGTGTCCTTGTTTTGCTTTCCACTACAACTGTTTAAATAACACAGTGAGAGTGGAAGTGGCAAAAAGCCTAAAATTTTTAAAAAGCACAATAAAGTCAAACTAATAAAGAGTCAAGTAAAAAGAACAGCACAGGGTCACTATTCTAAGCCATGTCCTTGCTATCTCTCATCCAAATTACCCCAATAGCATCATGGTACTTCCTTTGCACCTTCACTCCTACAATCTGCCTGTTATACTTTGACAAGATTCAGCTTATTCAATTCAATTCCAACCTGGCTAGTCTGTCTTGTACATTTTATAATTTCTAAATTCTTTAATCTGTTTTATAAAATCCTCGCTTTATACTCACCAGAGGTTGATGTGGTTGTCCTATATTCACATTTTAATATTCCTGTATTTGAATCTGCTGAGCACATAATAGGTGCTCAATAAGTACTTTTTATTGAATTAGTTCAGAAAAATTCCTCCAGCTTGCATTAATAAAATCTCAGGTGATGACTAAGATCTAAAACAGCCATGGAAATTATGAATTTATTATAAATACTGGTATATTCTCAGTTTTTGTTTGGCTTGGCATTTCATTCTCGGTTTAATTCAATTTCAAAAGAAGCAATAATTTCTTTGTTAGTACTTGGGGCTATAAGGCTGACTGTTAGATTTCAATTTATTGGCTAATTCTATGTAAGTAATCCATTAAGTAAAACAACCAATGTAATTGCTTTTTAAGTCAATCTTTTCCTGACTGTTCTAAAATGAAAATGCCTCAGTCAAGCAGACTTTTGTAAAGTCTGTGTCACTTTAGTGTGGTGGGGCAGAGCACAAGCTCTGGATTCAGACAAATAGATCTGAAATTATTGTGTGTGGGACCCTAAAGAAACATTTTTAATTCACATAAAAATAGGGATAATAGTAACTTCTTCTTCAGGACTATTTTAATCTTTTTCTACATCCAAAGCATTGTACATGTCAGTGAGCTATTATATAAGGAAAATAGATATAAATACAAAACATTTTATTATACACAAATTAAGAACAAATTTTTAAATTCTGTTTTCCAAAAGTAAAAACTTGTTAACTTAGCAAAATTGACATAACATATATATATGACATAAATAAACATATATATGTTATATCTTTTATATCCTGCAAAGAAAAACATAATCCCAAAGAAACACGTTTGCTGCATTGCTTTAAAAAATAAACAAAACACAAACTTTGGAAGCTCAAAGGCAAAATGGGCTTTTTTAACATAGAATGATCTTTTCTATATACAGATTATTTCACCCATATTTCACAATGCTCTTTCATTAACAATTATGATAATCTTTCCACATTCTTACCTCTGAGACAGTTGCCAAGAACAAGAGAAAAAAGATAAGCCATTGTAGCCAAAAAGTGAGAACTAGTAAGTGGATTGTAGGAATCCAGCCAACCCAAGAGGGCGTTAGTATCAACTTGTTGAGTGCCAGTTATTTCAGAATAACACTGAACTGCAGTACAGACCTAGCATTTACCAAAAGGAAAATGTACATGCCGTCAAGAATGTGACTGCAAAATATGGACTAGGTAATCTGCAGAAGTTCCCATAATTCCCATTTTTGTCAGCATTCCTATGAGAGCGATTGGTTTTGGTCTGCAACTGGATTGTGGTTTTTACCCAGCCAGGATGAGCTCCTGCAGCAAGAACCATAAGCCACAGTGGACAGATAAAAGTAGCAGAATGATAACAAGGTGATTTACACAGTACTTCTCATCTGTATTCTCTGCTCCAGCTCTAATTATTGGCGCCAGTAATGTCACTGTTTGTGAGGATTTGGGGGAGGCTTGCAGATATGAAATGGGTTCTTGAAACTTCCGGGAAAATATCTTAATGAGCTAAGGGAGAAAATAGTTATTAAAATAACAAAGTATTTTCTTTTTCACAAACAGAATTAAAAAGCGTATGTTTTATAAGCTGTTGGGAGTTATTAGCTGTTTCTACTCATATGTAACTATTTTAAGAATATAAACTTTTGCATTCACCTACAAAAAATAATGGTTATTTTATGTAAGTGTGGGGGAGGAATGGTGGTAGAGATAAGGGTATGTGTGTTGACATTTATACTTTCCTAAACCATTAAGTGTCACCTAAACCATAGTATTAAATTAAAATTTTTAAGGAAAATATTTGATTCATACCCATATCTACATGCTAGTAAGTTTCAAATGAGGTGCTTGAGAAATAACCACAGAGGTTGGAAAAATCCTACCATTAATTTCTAGAAGATTATAGACTGTTGAGGAAAATATTTTGTCTGTTTATTCCTCGACTGTCGACTAGAAATAAGTAAAGGGAAGGGTTGGAAAATGGGATATTAAATCAGTTTAAACATATGCTAAATTAATATATTTTCCAGAAGCCCATTGAGTAGTACTGTAACTCTCCTACAAGCTAAATGGGTAAACATATTTGATGAATGAATTAGAATGTTAAAACATACTTCTATAAACATGGTCATCATTCTATTTATTTCAGAGTTTCTATTTGTTCTTTACCCCTTACGGCTTTATCCCAAAAGGCCAGTTCTCTCTTCGTATTAAAGTCATTCCCTGGCAGAAATGCAATGCTTAGTGGAGCACATTAACATTTCCTTTCTTACTAGTCTAGTTCAGTGGTTAAGAGCATGGGCTGTGGAGCCAGACTGCCTGGATTTGAATTTCAACTTTGCAATGTAATAGCTGGGTGATTTAAGGCAAATTACTTAAACTCTAAGCATTCATTTTCTCTTTGGGGGAAAAATAAGAAAATACATTTCCTTATAGAAGAGGTAGATGATGAAGCTTAAGGAACTTAGTTCACTACCTGTCTCACAGTAAAAACTAACTAAATAAGCACAATTATTATTACCAAAATATAATGGTATACAGCCAACCTGTGAGCAGCATCTGACCAAGTATTGTGTCTTGGTACCATTTAAAAGGTACGTCATGTCTTTGGGTCTGTTACTATGCCTGAGAGCTATCGTTGTAACATTTATCTTCTCATCTAGAAGCTGATTCTTTTTTTGCCCTTTGCTAAATTCGGCCCCCTCACTGTCTACAAATTTACTAAGCATATCATGGTTTTTGTAATTGTAGTGAAAACTTTAAAGGTCCTATGAAAGCATCATGTTTAAAACTTCTGCTTGCCTCTTATCCAAGCCCATCTCTCAACCTCTGCTCCAGGAAAGGTTTATACAACCCAGCATCACTGGCAATTTTGTCATTTCCCATGAACTTACCCACAGAAAACCAGAATCCCCTCACCATCTTCATTACACTGAGTAATTAAGACTCGATTGTCTACCTTTTAAATTTCTATACTCTTTACCAATCACCTGCCATTCCCCAACAAAATAAAATTCTAGTGGTAGAATCCTTTATAATTTACTGACAGCTATATAAAAAACCTTTTCTCCTTCCCCCTTCCCCTCCCCCTTCCTTTCTCCAATCAATTATTTTGATTTCCATTCAATTACTTTAGGCAAGTATTTCCTGAAAATATCTTTCTCCAACCTCTAACTCATAGACTCCACATTGTTAAAGAAACAAACATGAATCAGGACAGGGATTTGTTTCTTGAAGAAACTGGGAATGGAAACTTCATCTCAGTAGAGCAATCTTTATGAATGTGACACATACTTTTTCCAAAATAGAGGTACATTATTACTTAAGGCCATGTGTATCATTCAATAGGTTATAAGAAGACTAGATTTCATAGATTTGAGTACCTAGCATTCACATGCTCAAAGATCTACTTAACACATTCATTCTTATATGTTGTATTAGCATTAAAAATACCTATTAGATCAATCTCCACACATAAACCACATTATCTTCAGTAAAAGGAAATAGCTACAATTAATCAATTGTCTTAAATTACCAGGAACATTAATATGTTTCCACACAGAAGAAAATCAGTTTTTAGCACTTCATGCCTTCAGGAAAGATGGCTTTGTTAAGAGTTCACAGATACTGTTGATCAGAATGTGGTATTTTATTGTTAGGTAGCAGAGCTGTTATTATGACAACATGCTGAACCATAACATTAAATGACCTGAATCCATTAAGAGGCAATTCTTTTTCTAAGAATTAAGTAAGGAAATGTGTTTATAAATTTCAAAATACGTATTTATAAAGCAATTCTTTGGAAGAATCAGCAGCAGGCTTTGCTAATGGGTCATTTGTTCCAGTTTGTGTAGGCAGTTTGAAATACCTATGCTGGTAAGCATTTAAAGTCAAAACACCAAAACTTAAAAAAAATATTAAGACAGTCTCTATATAAAGCATACATGGAAATAATGAGATGAAATATAGCAAATTTACACTAGGTAATGGCAGGTGAAACAGTCATACATATAAGATGAAACTTTAGCTCCTGAGGAAAGAAAGCCAACGTGGATTGAATCGTACACACTCCAAAAAAAGCAAGAACAATTTAAAAATCACCTATGGTAAAGCCACATTTAACAGATCCATAAGGACTACAGTTGTACTTCTTGTACTTTTATCTGTGATATGGAAGTGACCTGGTAGGTGTAGAGGATGCTCTGGGAGGTCCACCTGCCACAGACTGAGGTAAGCAGTGTCTATCAATCAGGCTAAGAATTTTCTTTTCCTTACTTTACTACAGCGATTAATTATATTCACTATGACTTGGTTAATTTGCTCTGAATTACTGCACTTGCTCTCTTTTCATCAAGCTCATTTGCCTTCCTGAGTATGGCACATAGACAATAACACTATGGTCCCATTAGTTCAGATGGCAGGTGGGCTTTAGCACGGAATCCAAATGGTAATAAGTAGTATAACTGAAACAGATCAGTAGAGGTACAAGAAGAAAAGAAGAAGGGGAGGTACATTTATCCTATTTAAAGGGAAGCAAGCTTTGTGATTAAAGGAAAAAAATGAGAATTTTATACATGTCATTTTTCATGTGTAGAAACAACACAAACCAACTGAAAAATAGAGGAACAGATTATTCTGACACTTGGAAGAACTAGGTCTAAAAAACTAAAAGTTTGTATCCTTATGGAAAAACAAACTTCTGTTCCTGTGCAGTAATATTACCAGTAACTAGAAGAAATTAGTATGGAGATACCAGCCATTAGCATTAGGATTTGATTTTTGCAAAGGATAAAAAAGGACTTTTTATTTTATCTTTGCTTAATGAGCAAACTGGCTCCGGAGAGATGCAAAACTATTTTGGCAATGGTCCTACAACTTATGTCACAGCTCCAAGGAACAAGGTGTTGGCCCTGATGGTGCTTACATTAGGAACTTCATAGCTCATTCATTTCTGCCATGCTTCTCCCTCACCCAGGGTTACAAGGCCACAAGGGACAGTGCACCCTTTGGATCATTTGTGGCTTATGAATTGTGAATCCAAAGAGAGGGAGAGACAGCTTGACTAAACCCAAATTCTGTTACAATAGATGGTAATGAATGTCCTGCTTTAGCAGGATAATAGAACCCCTGCTTATTGGCAGTCATTCAGACTCTATCTCTCTAATCCATTTTCTCTCTTGGCCTTGACCCTAATCCAGCAATTTCACATCCCCAGCTGCTCTTTAAGCTGCCTCATTAGCAGCGCACCATTGGGCCACTCCCATGACAGTCATCCAGTGGGATGAAAGTGACATGGGGCCAAAGACTGTAACTGATTGGCAAGCATTGCAATGAAATATGAGACAGGGTTAGATGAAGAAGGCTTTGGAGAGTATTTGTAGAGGCTGAACAGTTAAGGAATTTTAGGCACATGTAAACTTCACTGTTCAGCACTTGGGTTTCTTTAACTTTAGCAAAACCCTGGACACCAAAAACTTCTCCATATGGAGCATTAAAATACATTTGGCAATAAAGACTTTTATTATAATGTAAAATAATTTCTTTCACTATATAAAATAGATACTTTAGCCACAAAACAGCTTAAATCCCATTGACATTTTCATAAAATTCTTACAGGCAGAATAGTTTAAGACTGTAATTCAGAAACATACTCTTTTCAGAACCATTAAGAAATGGATGAAAGATACCTGTATCATCTGAGAGAATCTAGTGAATATGTTATCTATTCTTTTCCTGTCATAAATCTAGTTTACACCTTTATAAATTCTAATAGAATGTTAATTTGTAGTGATAACCTAGCAGTCAGTGAACACAACTCAAAATAACATTTTCAAAGCACAACTCAAAATAATTTTTCATCATATATGATCTCTACACTAACTCTATCACTGAATTTATTCTAGTTTTCTTCAAAAATTTATGTAACACCTCACTTAATACTTATTTAACAACCTCCATGATAAAATAATTTTTACTTATGTTGGTTTTAATTACTTTTCATTCTTTTAAATCTAGATCAAAGTAATTCTTTCCAGTAGAGTCATAAATATCATTTGTCATGTCTTAAAACTTGTCAGCTTTCAGATATTTAAATGTTTGAAGGCATGAAATGTGCCTCTGAACTAATTCTATAAAGATAAATACTTATTAACTTAGTGAAGGTAAGGAGAGTAGAAAGTATTTCAGGCAGAGAGAAAACCATATACAAATGCCCTCAAGCACCTCTAGGGCATACTTTAGTAAACTCTTGGAATATAATAAACAGACATCCTAATGCCAGGTTAGGTTAAGGGGTCGGGGTATACATAAATATATACAGGGAAATAAACTAAGTGAAACTTCAAAGAAATCCAAGTACAGGAACCCTCATATGGGAAGACCTTATTGTGGAACAAGAAATATCATTCACAGCCCAAGTCAGTTCCAGACACCCAGCACCAGAAATACGTGATGGTTTAATCAGATACTGTGCAGTAATTCAACCCAACTACATTCGCTAGTTGTCTTTATCTGTTTAATTCTCTTATTTATACATACTGGCCAATTCTTCTAAGACTATCAAGAGAAAAAACATGATTGTTTCAGTATAATTAAAACCCTAGTTGCACCTTTTTATAGTAATCCAAGCCATAAATTTGTATTAGCTGCCCTTGGATCAGATGTTCTTCCTTGCTCACATAAATTGTAATTAGGGAAAGGGTAAGTGATGTGAAGACTCAGTGGGTATTGTTGAATCTAGCTGCTTAAGGCTGCATCCTGCAGCAGGGCTCTGGCAGAAGCAGTTTTCTTTGAGAGCAGTTATTGGCATGACAAGCAAGTTGATGATGCTAGAATTCTTATAATAAAGGCCATGGAAGATCTCTGTGATATGCAGATAATGGGAGATTTTTCTTAACAAAGTGAATTTAAACAAATTTTACATTGCCAAATTTTAAATTCTACTAGTTACCTATATTATGTATCCTACTTCTCTAGGGGCAAGATAAATTTTTCTTTGAATACACTATGGACATAGATGACTAAATTATTTTATGTTTATATTCAAGGTATTCCTCATCCTTTTCTATTCTATTTAAGTTATTCTTATCTTTCTAGCTCAACTTTCATGCCATTATTCAAGTCTTTCTTTACTTCACATCAAATCGCTCTTCACACCTATAACTTTCCGAATTACTAAGCACTTAATAACCTATTTCATTTTATTTAATTATTTTGTGCATTTATATATTTTTCCACTATTGCAAAATCTGAAAAGCAAAGATTTTATTTTATACTTCATCCTATTGCCTCTATAATGCATTACAAATTTTTTCATAGAGTAGGAATGTAATAAATATTACTTTATTGAAGTGATTGAGTCTAAGGTAAAGAATTAGAGAGCTACAAGTGTTTCAGATGCTATCTGAAGCAAAGGAGTAAACTAATTTTGGGGTGTCTTTCAGAAATACATGATTTTATAAATCATAAATGTTGAATAGAAATGGGTTATTTTTATAGATTTCTTTTTATTTGACTTCTGAACACTAACATCAGATTTGAACTTTCTTAAAAAGAATGTCTCATTCAACATAATGCGTGTTTTCAGTAAAACATGCTCACTAATGACCACAGTCTTTCTTTAGTACACTAGAACCACTTACAGTCAAGAGTCCCCTACAGCTTATTTCTTCTGCAATAGGAACGAGTGCATTTGGGAATATTTGTCTGCTGACTCAAAGTCTCCACAGCACAGTCAACTGCCAATATTGGTACTGTGCCTGAGCCATTGTCCATCTACTTTAGGAAAACAACTAGCTTCTCTAGTGTAAAAATAATGAAAATCAATGGATTTTTTTCTATTAAATTTTAATGACTCACTCAAAGAGCACTGTGAATGGTCAGCATGTAGTCATCTGTTGAAGTAAAAAGACTAGTAAAAGTTAAAAGAGACTATTATTTAAAATAAACCAAACCACTTTCAATTTATTTGAGTTCTCATCTCACTATATTTAACTATCATCACATTTTAGAGTTAAACACTAATAAAATCACTCAATATTTTACATACATATTCAAGAAATGACATAAATATGCAAATTTTCCAATAAATATTTGTGACATGCTAGGCAATGTGATGGGAAATGGGAAAACATATAGGTATTATACACAATCTGCAGCCTCAAGAATCTGTTGATAAGGAAAATATTATGTTAACTATAGTTTGAGAGTGAAATAAGTATGATAAAATAAAAATGCATAAAATACTATTGGGTTACATTTTAGGGAGAAAGTTTTTTTCTTTAAAAAAAAGATAAAAGAAATATAGAATACATATTTTTTATGAGTCCTGAAGGATTAGTAGTGTATCCCCAGACAGTCAAAACATTAGGGGAAGCAACTCCCGAAGAGCTCTGAAAACAGAGACTTAGATAAATGAAAGCTCTCACTGTGTTAGCAGAATGGCTTCATAAAGTATAGCTGGAATAAACAGGCAGTGCTTTCTTGTAAGTGAGTAATCTGTTTTGAATATTCTTCTTTCCTAAAAGTGTGGTGTATTAAAATGTGCATAAGTTACCTTTTTAAGTCTGTTGGAAGTCAGACTGGGACATGGGTCTAAGACAAGACCAAGATTACCAAAGCAATCTCTGCACTTGTTCTTAGGAGAGCGAATAGATTTTTATGTGACCCAACCAGTTTATGTGATAGTATAGAGGGACTTGTGACAAAACTCTGGCTTGGTTGATGAGATGTTAAAAAGGGAACTATTTTATTCATAATGCTGCATAGTCTTAAAACCAGAGGGATCAGCTGGTCCTATGTTTCAGAGTGAGTGTGAGCCACCTATTCCACGGATGGGACTCAGAGTCACTCACATATTAAAAACAGAGTCTGAACAGGGTAAAGGTATCTCTAATGGGATAAGGACTAAATGAATTATTTTATTTGGTAATTTGGAGCAGTTTAGGAGTAGAAGACAGGATATTTGTGTTGAAAAGTGGATGCGAAATAAAATTGGAGATAGTACATCAACAACTTTTTTCTTATTTTCTCATAAAAAGGAAAAAGTCTAGGGTATTAAGTTTTAGTGCATGATTTTGCTTAGCAATGAATCAAGTTGCTTGGGACATATCCTGAATAAAGCCATAGGTGGTAATGGTAATAATAACAGTCATAATAATGATACTGCTACCTTGTATTTATTGGTTACTTTCTATATTTCAGGTTTTAGGCCAAGTAAATTATGACACTGTGTTGCGTAATCACCAATACATTTTAACCTGCTTTGATGATTAGGTAATTGAGGCTCAGAGAGGCTAAGCGTTTCACCCAAATTGAGCCAACTAATAAATAATGGATACAGGATTTTATCACATGCAGTCTATTTTCACACTTTCAATTTCTTGTAAAGAGGTAACATCTCTTATTCTGAGACAGAATGGAAAGAGACCAGGTAATTCAAATATAGAGGATATAAAGGTTTTACTCCCAAAGTACAAATGTTATGAAGGTCCAGGGTATTTCTAAATCTATGCCTAACTCAGAATTTCTGTTAGGTGGACCATCAAAAACTCTATTTTTCAAAAGGATCTGCTGGACCTTATTGCTAGATGGGGGATCCACTTGAAACAAGAATGCAGAAGTACTCAGACTCTGATTTGGGCACTGGTTCCCTCTTATTAGAGAAGGCCAGAGTGAGAGTTTTGTACAAATGAGACCAAAATGGTACTATTCAAATATAAGCCAGCCCACTGCCTAGTAGGCTCTTTGTTGAGAAGAGACTGATCTCAAAACTGAAAAGATAAATTTCAGGAAGCTTAATCCAATAATTCTAATAACTGGGAGATCTGCGTTCATCTTGAGCTCTGTTGTACACAGTATTGGTGGCTGGGTGAAGTAAAAGGTCAGTATTTATGCCTCCATCCACACTTATGTCTCCATATTAAAATGGTAGTAGTGACAGAGAGAACTCTTGCTGATTGCAGATGTTAAGCCATGGAATAGATATTTTCCCAGTGGAGCTACCACAAAAATGTTTGAGTCAGGCAAAATTCTTAGGGGAAGGAAAGAACCATAATTCTTGTTACTATCAACTCTAATGGACAAAGCCAATTGGGTCCAGCTGTGGACTGGCACTGTAAATAGTATTTGCTCATTTACTTTACAATATCCAAGGAGGAATTAAACTTCTATATTAGTCTGGAATAGTCCTAATAATCTACATGTCTGATTATATAAGAGAACATATTTAATATTTCTCTCATTTATTAAATACCACATAGTATGATATTCTATTTAGGAATATTGTTCAAACCGTTGCAAAACTTCTATATGTAGAAACTTTTATTATACCTTTTCTTAATAGATAAGAAAACAGAGGATAGGAGAATTATACTTACCTATATTTAACAGAAGACAAGGCCTAGATTTAAAACAAGATCTATTTACTTAGACTCTAGAGCTTTTAATCAATATACTAAGGAATAATCTCTAGGTAGCAACATTAGTAATTACAAGGCAGATAGAATTGAATAGTTCTAGGACCAAAGCAGGATGATTTAACTGCTTTTAACTAACTTACAACTGAAGCAGAAGAGATTAAGTAGGATCAAGGCTCAACCTACCAGACCAGGGCTGAGAAGGGCTTAACCCTAAGCATGAGGGTTCAATGCAGGATCCCAGAAATGAAGAAAAACTGGAGTATAAATGTACAACTGAATGAGATTCAAGACAGGATTAATGAGAAATGTTCCTCAGATTTTGTGAGGTCTGATGGACACTAGACATTGGGCTTAATGCTACATGATTACCTGGAAATCACCCACTGGTAAATATGGTCTTCTAACATACTGCCCACTTGGTCAGGATTGCCTCAACACTGGTCAGTATCCAAAGCCTGTGGGTGACAGGGCTCAGTGTTGACAAATATAAACTCTTTCTTTTAAATTTACCTCTCAATGTTCCTGTAGTCCAGGGGACTATAGACTGTATATTTTATAAGATAATTTATGGTTTGCCTTTCAACTACAGAAACGTGTAAGTATACTGGAAACTTGCCTCAATACATTATTTGTTACTGAGAAGCATTCAGTGTTGAGTTGGCCTGTTTTGGATACCATGCAAGACAATATTATTTACTGAAGCATAAAACAACTTATAAGCCAGTTTCACTCAAAATTTAACATTAAAATTCTCCAGTCTATAATTGAAAAGAATTAGAGTAGATCCTTGAACAACATGGGTTTGAACTGCATGGGTCCACTTATATGTGGGTTCTTTTTTCAATAGTATATACTACAGTACTACATGATCCTTGGTTGGTTGAATCCACAGATGGGGAGGAACCTCAGATGCAGAAGGCTGACTATAAGTTATATATAGATTTATGACTTTGTGAAGGGTCAGCACCCCTAATCTTCAAGTTTTTCAGGGGTCAACTGTACATAGAAATATCAACTTATTGAATAAGAGGGTAGACATGTTTATATTTCTCACCATCTCAGTGCCCATTCAGATTTGTTTTCCAATTTGTTGGATGGGTCGACATGTATTGATAAATAACAGGTGAAGTTGAGGATGTTCTTCATTTCAGAGCTAGAAGAAAAGGCAGTTCCATGTTCCTTCTGGTACATAGCCCCGAGTCTCCCAAAGCCTTGCTTATTTTTTCTTTTGTTTACATTTACATGTACAGTCATTCTGTCTTGATCTCAAATAGATATCTAACTCAAGAAGGGTGGATAGATTAAAATGCCAAATGTCCTAAAATGGCAATGTGTTCAGTACTTTTGCGCTGAGTTGAGGAACAGTTTCAATACCAACCTTTATTATCTTTTCTTTCTTTGAATAGAGTTTCCACTGAATTGAAAAGAAACCCCATGCACCAAACGATACAGGGCACAAAAAGGAGACTTGTGCCTAAAGATCTATACAGACATATAATCAAGTAGTAATTGTAAACCTAGCTGGTATGTGACTGGAGTACAGTGTTAATGAAATTTCACAGCGGTTCTAGTAAGATGGTGATGGTTATTAAAGCTGACCCCCTTCAGCAATGTAAATTGCCTTAGGTTATAACTTTATTTTGACAGGATCCTTTATTACTTTTTCGAAAATCAATATTGACACACAGAGCACACTGTAGAAAAAGCTAAACAATGCAGTACACTCAGTAGGGAAAATCTGAACAACAGGTGGTTTGTATTTTTAGTTGCTACAGATCATCCACTGCAGAAAAATTATATGTGACACATGGAAAGAATGCTATGCATGCATTAATGCCATTAAGTGCATTTAATGTAGGCTCCAACTTTATACCCAATAAATATAAAAGGCAGTATGAGCTGTCATCACTTTTGAAGGCTTCCTTAAAATGGATGATTAAGAAAGGTTACTATATGTTTATATACCGATTCTGCTTCTAAATACGAAGGCAACTTTGAATGTAGACCTTAATTTTTTGAGACTATTTAAAATAAAACTCTGAGAAGAGGAATACAATTTAATATATAAAATGGACCTTAAAGACTATTGTATTAATTAAGCTTTCATAAGTAGAAATCTAGAGCTTCTTTAGTTAAATAAATTAATCAAGGTTATAGGGTTAAGTGGCCTCAGAACAAGAACTAATGTCTCAGGCAGCTATGTTTTCTCCAAAGTATCACCTCTGAAACTTACAATTAAACATTTCAACAAGTAAAATGACTGAGCACTTTCAGCAATAGTTCAAATGAGAATATCCATGTACATATGTGTGTGTATGTCTATGTGTGTTTGTGTGCATATACATATATAGATGCCTATATAAAGAAGCATTAATTTAGCTGCATGCATTCTATTATTCCTAATTACATTTCAAACTTCACTTCTTGCCTTATTGACAGCTCTGAGATTCATCTTTATACTTTTCAGAATATAGCATTGATAAATTAAGATGGCTTTGTAATATTTTTATATTTATTATTATATAGTTTATTTTTACCACTGAGTGTCAAAAAAGGACAAAAGCTTTCTGATGAGCAGATAAACTTTCCCAACTCTTTTTCACCTGGGTAAATTCTGTTTTTCAATGCCTATAGTTGTCATCATTACTCTGTCTTCAACTTTTCTTTCAAGTCTCCACTTGCTTACAATCATCACCTCTAAGACTCTCCTAACAGCTCCATTTTTTTCTTTGAACTTCACTGACCTGTGTTCTTATACCCAAAGCACCTTACAAGAGTTCACCAATAATTTACTCATGTTCAGTTCTGTGTACTCTGTTCTATTCTAAACCTCTCTAAACTCTACATGTTGTGACCACCTTCATTCTCTGAAGTCTTAACCCATAAGGTAATATTAAATTTGATTTCTCTGTATGTTTTTCTCTTCATTCATTTACTTTAATGCCGCTGCTGCTGCTTCATAGCCTATAGGCATAGCCCTTTCCTAGATATTTTGCCATTTCTTTTCTGCTTCCATGTTTTTCCTCTTCCCCTTTCATGGTTTCATCTCTTACTCTTCCTGGTTCTTCATTTTTTGTATAGATATTACATGAAAAAATGTCCAATTTTTGTCTCATCTTTAACTAGGCACTAGTGTTTTTTAATAATTCCATTAAAAAAGCATTTGGAATGAAAATACTCAGAATGGTTAAAAACAACTACCCAAGAGTGAGCTTGCTGTTTTGCTGGAGAATGTCACCAAAACTAGCAAGTGTCCAGGGATCTCTTGTGATTAATTACATGGATTTCAATTAATGTAACTCATATATTAAAATGAATTCTGGATAAAAAGGATTATGCAAGAATATGGAAAATAGATTGCATTGTCAGAAGCTAAATTGATTAGTTTGATTTTTATGACACTAGGCAAATATATAAATTAACTGGTGAATTATAATTCCTAAACTATACATAAAATTCTTCTTCATTTCGTGTAAAGCGTGACAAAAATCTTTAGAAGCTGTGAAACCCTACCATTATGTTTATGCTCACTAAACAGTGTACCATAATTATTAAACTAGAGTTTCAATGTTTTCGTGTATGCAGCATTGATGAGCCATTAGAAACCCAGTATTATTGTGTTCTTTTTCAATTACCTGACCATCCCCTGTGTCCAAGAGGATGAATAAGGTGTTAGAGATTGCTGAATCTCTTACCCTATTAGGAATGATTGTGCCTACTCTTTCCACTACATGAAACTATTTTTATTGGTGTTTATTTAGCAACTTTAGACTTCTATGAATTTTTAAAAGCCTTTTAAAAAACAAATATAATGGGAAGGTACCTACTGTTTTCCTGCTAACATATTATTCACTCTTTATATACACTATTTTATAAATATTTCTTGTTTTGTTCAAATGATGGTTTTCATTTTTCTCTCCAACATTAAGGGCACCTGTTACTCTACTAAGAATATACAAAGAACAAACACACAAGGAACAAATAAGTTTGTCCCACAAACTAGAGCACGTAGGATTTAAATTAGAAATAAATATAAAATTTCCTCACAGTAGATACTATTATACGGTAAACATTATTTGAAGATATTTTGTTATCTGATAGACTGTATATGTTAAATATTACACTCTCACTTGTTTTCAAATTGGCTTCCATCAGGAGGAAGAAATATCAACAAAATGACTCAATGCTAGTATTCATTCTAGTGTAAAAACTTGTCTTTATAAAAAATACCAGGAATGAAAAATGAGTTTGTTTATTCACTAGATACTATTTTACAATAATAGTTAAATGTTTTATTTCCAGTCAAAAATTTTGAATAAAAAAGAGTGAAGAGAAAGCTAAATATCTTCTCTCAGCTATGGGATTAATGCTTAAAATACTATTACTTAGTACTATCATGTGTCAGGCATTTTCTAAGCACCTTGCATATAGTGTCATATTTAATTATTTCAACAGCCCTTTCAGGTAGATCTTATCACACTGGTTTATAGGTGAGAAAAATAAACCTTAGAGAGGTTCTTTAGTTTGACTTACATTGCTCAATTAAGAAAAAATATAAAAAGTATTAAAATCCAGATTTGAACATGGATCTCTATGATATCATTTTTGACCCAGAGCAAAATAGTAATAGAAAATAAGGAAATATCATGAGTTAAGTACATGGTTATAGTATCTTCAGGTAGGTGCTTCTGATGCTGTTAACTTAATAGGTAATACATCATATGTAATTTTCCTTTATTTCCCAGGGTTTCTATTTTAATTTTTAATGACCATATTCCACATGCTGTATATTATATCCCTGTGACTTATTTATTATATAACTGGAGATTTGTACCCCTTAATCCTCCTCACTTTTTTCACCCATCCACTTCCCTCCCTCCCCTCCCTTCTGTCAACAACCCATTTGTTCTTTGTATCTACAAGTATGCTTTCATTTTGTTTTGACTGTTTTGTCTTTTAGATTCCATATATGAGATCATGTGAGATCATGTGATATTTGTCTTTGACCTATTTCACTTAGGATAATACCCTCTAGATGCATCCATGCTGTTGAAAATGGCAAGATTTCATTTCTTTATTGGCTAATATTCTATTGAATATAATACCACATCTTCCTTATCCATTAGTTTATTGATGGGCACTTAGGTTACTTCCATATCTTGGCTATTGCAAGTATGCTGCAATGAACATTGGGGTGCATATATATCTTTTTGAACTAGGCATTTTTATTTGGATAAATACCCAGACGTGAAATTATTGGGTTATATGGCAGTCCAATTTTTAATTTTTTGAGGTACCTCCATACTGTTTTCCATAGTGGCTGCACCAATTTGCCATCTCACCAGAAGTGCAGGAGTGTTCCTGTTTCACCATGTCCTTGACAAAACTTATTTGTTGTATTTTGATGACAGCCATTTTGACAGGTATGAAATGGTACCTCATTGTGGTTTTAATTTGCATTTCCCTGATGATTAGTGATGTTGAGCATATTTTCATGTGTCTGTTGGCCACTTGTATGTCTTCAATGGAAAAATGTCTATTCAGGTCCTCTGCCCATTTTTTAAACTGAGTTATTTGCTTTTTTGATACAGAGTTGTATTAGTTCTTTGTATTTTTGATAAAAATGCCTTATCTGATACATTATTTATAAATATCTTCTCCCATTCAATATCATATCCCAAAAAGACAGTAGTCAGTCTTCTTGTTTTGTTGCTAGTTTCCTTCACTGTGAAAAGGGCTTTTAGTTTGATGCAGTCCCATTTGTTTATTCTTTCTTTTGTTTTCTTTGCCTGAGGAGACATATCCAAAAAACTATTGCTAGGACTGACGTCAATGAGTATACTTACTGCCTATGTTTTCTTCTAGGAGTTTTATGGTTTCCATTCTTATATTTAAGTCTTTAATCTATTTTGAGTTTATTTTTGTATATGGTGTGAGAAAGTAGTTTCGTTTGTTTCTTTTGTATGTAGCTGTTCAGTTTTCTCAACACTGTTACCTTTACTGTATATTTGTCTTTTCAAAGAGATTTTTTTCCTTTCATTATTTAAATAGTTCTAGTTGTGATATTTTCTTTTTGCTTAAAGAATTCCCTGTAACATTTATTATAAAGCCCATTTTGTGGTGCTGAACTCTTTCAGCTTTTGATTTTCTGTAAGACTCTTCATCTCTCCTTCAAATGTGAATAATAGGCTTGCTGCGTGAAGTGTAGTCTTGGTTGTAGGTTTTTTCCTTTCATCACTTTGACTATATTATGGCACCCCCTTCTGGCCTGCAGATTTTCTGCTGAGAAGTCAGCTGTTGGGATCTTATGGAAGTTGCCTTCTTTGTAACTAGTTGCTTTTCTTGCTGCTTTTAAAATCTCTCTTTATCTTTAATTTTTGCCATTTTAAATATAATGTGTCTTGCTGTGGACATCTTTGGGTTTATCTTGTTCAGAACTCTGTGCTTCCTAGACCTGGATGTTTGTTTCCTTTCCCAGGTTAGGGAAGTTTTCAGCTATTATTTCTTTAAGTAAGTTCTCTGCCCCTTTCTCTTCTCCCTCTAGACCTCAATAATATGAATGTTGGTATGTTTGAGGTTGTCACAGATGTCCCTTAAATTAGATTCATTTTATAAAATTCTTTTTTCTGTTCAACTTGGTTGATCTTCACCTTCTGTTTTCCAGTTTGCTAATCTGCTCTTCTGTATCATCTTTAATACTGTTGATTCTTTCTAGTGTATTTTTTATTTCTATTGCATTCTCAGCTCTGCTTGATTCTTTATATTTTCTAACTCTTTAAAATTCTCACTGTGTTTATCCATTCTTCTCCCACGTTTATTTAGCATCCTTATAAACTTTATCTTGAACTCTTTATCAAATAGATTGCTAATATCCACTTCATTTAGTTCTTTTTCTGAGGTTTTCTCTTGTTTCTTCATTTGGAATATATTCTTCTGTCTCCTGATTAAGACCAACTCTGTTTTTATTTCTATGTATTAGGTAGGTTGGTTATGTTTCCTGATTTTGGTGAAGTGGTTTTATGTAGGAAATGTCCTGTGGGGCCCAGAAGCCCTCTCCTTTCTGGTCCATAGAGCTATATGCTCTAAGGATGCTTCTCTGTGGGCTGCATGGACTCTTCCATTGTGATGGGGCCAAATATTGTGGGTACACTGGTAACCAGGGTACCCCAGCCCAGATTGTTGCTATACTGTTCCTTGTGTGGTGGCTGCTTGCTAGTAGGCAGGGCCACGTCCTGGTCCCAGGGCAGCTGGCTGTGTGACACAGGAGTCCCATGGCTAGTGCCATCCTTCTAGTAGGTGGGGCCAGGTCTTGGGGAAGCTCTGGGGACAACACTTGTTGATGGACAGACCAAAAATGGCAGCCTCTAGAGTCTCTGTCCCCAGGGAGAATCCCAGTTGCCTTCTGCCTCTCTGAGAGGCTCTCCAAGATCAGCAAGTGAGTTAGACTTCTTTCAAATTACTGTCTCTGTTTGAACTTGTAGCATGTAAGATTTTGTGTGCACCGCTTGAGAGTGAAGTCCATTTCCTACAGCCTTCCAGTCCTCCTGTATGCACGTTCCACTAACCTTCAAAATCAGATGTTCTGGGGGCTCATCTTCCCTGTGCAGGACTCCCAAGCTAGGGAGCCCGATGTGAAGTTCAGCCCCCTCCCTCCTTGGGGAGGACCTCTGCAGTTGTGATTATCTTACCATTTGTGGAAGACCTCTGCAGTTGTGACTATCTTACCATTTGTGGGTCGCCTACCTGAGGATGTGGGTCTTGACTTTGTGGTTCCTTCTTCCTATCTTTAGTTATGGAATATATTTTCTACTAGTTTTCAGATCTTTCTTGTAGATAGTTGCTCTGTAAATAGTTGTAATTTTGGTGTCCCCATGAGAGGAGGTGAGCTCAGGGTCTCCTACCATCTTGGCCACATTCTGTATAATTTTTATATATGCTATTTGCCAATTGCTGATAGTGCAAAGATGATTAATATATAGTCCTTCTTGAAAGACGCATTTTGATACATGTTAGAAAGTGCCATTTGGCACAGACTATTAATTGGCCTATCCAAAATTCATCCTCCTCTTCTTCATATTAAGAATCACAATTTTCTTTGGATGGAAAAATGTGCCTAGCTAAAATACAGCATTTCTGTGTCTCCCAAGTGGATAAATGTGGCCACACAACAAAGTTTGGGTCATTGAAATGTAAAAGAAAGTCATTGGGTGCAATTTCCTTAAAATCTCTTTGAAGATTCATTGGCTTTTCCCTGTGGCCTTTTCACTTTTTTATATAGTCTTCTTTGTAATGAGATGCAGCTATGACAGCTGGAATACTGACTACCATTTTGCAAACATGAGAATTGGTACCCTTTTTAAAAATGGAAGAGCAGAAATCTATAAGGGAATATAGTTCTCTGAAAATAATGTTGGACTTCTATGGCATGGTAAGCACACCTATACTGCTGTTATATCCCTTAGAGGTTGAATTTTACCTGTGACAAGAACCAAGATATCAGTAAGTTAAGCAAGATACAGGCATTTCTCAAATAAACCCCAAATCTTAGCAACTTAATAAAATAAAAATTTATTTGTCATTCTCATAAAGTCTGATGCTACTCTGTAGCCACCTTCTCTTCTAGAACGCTATTTGAGTACTTGGGCAGCAGGGGTTCAACAACATGTGAAGAAAAGGGAGAGGAAGTGTCCTGTCATTTTCAGGAAAGATACTGAGTCAAAACATTGAATACTTGAGACTGTTCAGGTAGCCTGTTTCTTTTTGAGTAAATTTTCTCAGTTTTATTTGTTAAGATTTTTTGATTACCTCAATTGTCAAAATTTGGTCATAAAACTATAAATAATGATTTAATTGCTTCCAATTTTGGTTGCATCTTCAATGCTATCTCCCTCTTCTTTCCAGGTATTGGTTATTATGCATCCTCTGTTTTCTGTATTATCAAATTTAAGTAAGGTTTATCCCTCTTATTTGTCTTTTTCAAATTTGAATTTGTTAATCCTTTCTAGTGTAAATTTGCATTTAAAAACATTAATTTCTGCTTCTATCCTTATTACTTCTTAAAATTTTATATTCTTTGAGATTGTTTTTCTATACTTTTTCTAACTTTTTATGTTATATTGTTGTTCATTAAGCTTAAACTTCTGGACATTTTTCAGAAAAATTATTTGAGGATATAAATTTTCCTTTAAAGTGTGACGTAGTCACCTTCCACACACAGTGGTGTGTTATACCTTTATAAGAATTCATTAAAAAATTTTTTTCTTTGTGTTTTATTTAGAAGTGTGATTCTTACTTTCTAAACATATATAGTTTCTTAATGGAAGCATTTAGTTCATGAACAGTTACTGAAATTGTTGTCCATTTGGGTCTATATCTACTATCCTACTTTGTATTTAAATATTTATAAAGTTGCTAGGTAAGTTCCTGGGCCAAAATAAGCATTATATGGACAAAAATGTTTGTCCCATATCTTCAATTTTTCTTACTGTTCCAACTTCTTTGATGTTAATTCAATGATTTATATTATTCTACATTTAAGCTTCTATAAGTTTAGAACTTATGTACTTGTTTTCTACTTTTCTCTAATTATAGTTATGAATAAATTTGGCATTATTTTTTTAAGGAAGGTTTTTACCTTTTGACTAACTTCACCCTTCTCACCCAATCCCATTCTCCATCTCTGTACCTCAGGCAACCACCAATTTGTTCTCTGTATCCATGAGTTCTTTTCTTTTTAGACTTCACATATAAATGATATCATAAAGTATTTGTCTTTCTCTGTCTGACTTATATCACTTAGCATAATGCCCTCAAGGGTTATTTTTATAGCTGGATATCTGTCTATATAGATAGATATGTATATGTACACACACACACACACACATATCCCACAAGTTATTTATTTACTCATCCCTCGACACTTAGGATGTTTTCATGTCTTGGCTATTGTAAATAATGTTACAACAAATATTGGGATGCATATATCTTTTTGAGATGATGACTTCATTTTCTTTGGATATATACCCAGAAATGAGTATGCTGGATCATATGATATTTCTATTTTTAATTTTTGAGGCATCTCCGTACTGTTTTCCATTTGACTGCACAAATTTACATTCCTACCAATAGTGCACAATGGTTCCCTTTTCTCCAGATGTTCCCCAACTCTAATTATGTCTTGTCCTTTTGTTGATAGCAATTCTAACATGTATGGGGTGATATCTCATGGTGGTTTTGATTTGCATTTCCTTGATGATTAGTGATGTTGAGCACATTTTCATGTACCTGTTGGCCATCTGTCTTTTTTTGAAAAAATATTCTGATCTTCTGCCCATCTTTTAATTGGATTTTGTTTGTTTTTTTGCTATTGAGTCATATGAGTTCTTTATATATTTTGGATACTAACCCCATATCTGACATATAATTTGCAAATATTTTCTTCTATTCAGAATGTTGCCTTTTCATGTTATTGATAGTTTCCTTAGCTGTGCAGAGGCTTTTTAGTTTGAGGTACTCTCACTTCTTTATTTTGTTGCCTTTGTTTTTAGTATCAGATTCAGAAAAACTGTTGCAAAACTCACGTCAAAGAGTTTACTGACTATATTTTCTTCTAGGAGTTTTATGGTTTCAGTCTTATATTTAAGTCTTTAATCCTCTTAGATTTTTGTGTATGGTGTAAGACTTTTGTCTGGTTCCATTCTCTTGCCTGTGGCTATCCAGTTTTCCCAACAACATTTATTGAAGATAATATCCTTTCCCTATTATATATTCTTGGTTCCTTTGTTGTAAATTAATTGGCCATATATACATGACACTATTTCTGGCTTCTCTATCCTGTTCCATTGATCTGTCTGTTTTTATGCCAATACCATACTGTTTTAATTCCTATATCTTTGTAAAATGGTTAGAAATTGAGACATGTGAAACCCTCAGCTTTGTTCTTATTTCTCAAGATTGCTTTGAGTATTTCAGGTCTTTTGTGGTTCCATACAAATTTTAGGGTTATTCTGTTTCTGTGAAAAATGCCATTGGAATTTTGATAGGATTGCAGTGAATATGTAGATTGTTTTGAAAGTATGGACATTTTAACAACATTAATTTATCTAGTCCATGTGTATAGATATCTTTCTATTTGTTTCTTCAGTTTCTTTCAACAATGTCTTATGGTTTTCAGTGCACAGGTCTTTTACCTCCTAAGTTTATTCCTAAATGTTTTATTGTTTTTGATGCAATTATAAATGAGATTTTAAAAAAATTTGTCTTCTTATAGTTTATTATTAGTGTATAGAAATGCCACTGATGTTTATATATTGATTTTTGTTTCCTGCAACTTTACTGAATTCATTTTTTAGTTCTAACAGTTTCTTTTGAGGAATGTTGGTTTGTTTGTTTTCTATATAATATCATGTCATCTGCAAATAGCAACATTTTTTCTTCCATTCAGATTTGGATGGCTTTTTCTCTTGCCTAATTGCTCTGTCTGGGACCTCCAATAGTATATCTAATAAAAGTAGCAAGAGTGGGCATCCTTGCATATTTTTGATCTTAGTGGAAAAGCTTTCAGTTTTTCACTGTTGAATATAATGTTAATTGTGGGCTTGTCATATATGACCTTTATTATGTTGAGGTGCATTTCCCTTTATACCCATTTTGTTGAGTGTTTTTATTATGAAAATATGTTAAATTTTGTCAAAAGCTTTTTCTATATCTGTTGAAATGATGGTAGAATTTTTATCCTTAATTTTGTTAATGTGGTATATCACATTGATTTGCAGATGCTGAAACACCCCATATCCCTGGAATAAATCCCACTTGATCATGGTTTTTAATGCTTTTAATGTATTGTTGAATTCATTTTGCTAGTATTTTGCTAAAAAATTTTGCATCTATGTTCATCAGGGCTATTGGCCTGCAATTTTCTTTTTCTGTGGTGTTTCTGTCTGGTTTTGGCATCAGCATAACACAGGCCTTGTAAAATAAGTTTGGCCGTTTTCTTCTTTTATGCTTCTGAAGAGTTTGAGAAAGATTGGTATTTATTGCTCTTTAAGTGTCTGGTAGAATTCACTGGTGAAGCCATTTGGTCCTGGAATTATGTTTGTTGGGAGGTTTTTGATTACTGATTCAATCTCCTTACTGGTAATTAATGTACTCAATTACTAGTAACTAATCTACTTCAATTTCTACCTGATTCAACATTTGTAGGTTGTATATTTCTAGAAATTTATATGCACCTTCTAGTTTGTGCAATTTGTTGGTATATATTTGTTCATAGTAGACTCATAAGATCTATTGTATTTCTGTGGCATCAGTTGTAATGTCTCCTTTGTCATTTCTGATTTCGTTTGAGTCCTTTCTCTTTTTTTTTCATGGTGAATCTGGCTTAAGATCTGTTTATTCTTTTTACTGTCAAAACAGCTTTTAATTTCATTAATCTTTTTTATTGTCTTCTTAGCCTCTCTTTCATTTTTTTTCCACTCTAATCTTTGTTATTTCCTTCCTTCTACTAATTTTGGGCCTAGATTGTTCTTTTTCTAGTTTCCTAGGATGTAAAGTTAGGTTTTTTATTTGAGATTCTTCCTGTTCTTAATGTAGGCATTTATTACTGTAAACTTCCCTCTTAGAACTGCTTTGCTGCATCCCATAGGTTTTGGCATGTTATATTTTAATTTTCATTGTTCTCAAGATATATTTTAATTATTGTTTTGATTCCTTTTTTTGTCCAGTAGCATGTTGTTTAGTCTCCACATATTTGCAGATTTCCCAGTTTTTCTTCTTGTTATTGATTTCTAGTTTCATACCATTATGGTCAGAAAAGATGCTTGATATGATTTCAGTGTTCTTAAATTTATTAAGATTTGTTTTGTGGCCTGACATATGAGCTATCCTGGAGAATGTTCCAAGTGTACTTAAGAATGTGTATTCTTTTGCTGTTGGGTGGACTGTTCTGTATATGTCTGCTAGGTTTATTGGTTGAAAGTATGGTTCAAGTCCAATGTTTCCATGTTGATTTTCTGTCTGGATGATCTATCCATTGATGAAAATGGAGTATTGAAGTCTCCTACTATTATTGTATTGTTGTTTATTTCCTACTTTAGATGGTTACTATTTGGCTAATATATTTAGATGCTTTTATTTGGGGCACATAAAAATTTACAAATGTTATATCATTTGTTAGATTGACCACTTTATTATTTATAATCTTTTTTGTCTTTCATTTCAGTATTTGTCTTAAAGTCTATTTTGCTGATATAAGTGTAAATACCCCAAATTTCTTTTGGTTTCCATTTGCATATGATATCTTTTTCCATTTCTTCACTTTTAATGTGTGTGTCCTTAAAGCTGAATTGAGTCTCTTCTGTGTCTTTTCACTGGATAACTTAATCCATTTACATTTAAAGTAGTTATTGATAGGTATGGCCTTAGTGCCGTTTTACTTGTTTTCTTAGTGTTTTGTAATTCCTATGTTACTTTCTTCTTCTCTTGCCTTCTTTGTGTTTGATGATTTTCTGCACTGGTATTCTTGGATTCCTTTCTTTTTCTCTTTTGTGTATCTAGTATTAATTTTTGCTTTGTGATTACCATGAGGCTTACATGATGTATCTTATATTTATAACAGTCTATTTTAACTTAATAACAACTTAAGTTTGAATGCATTGTAAAACATTTCACAATTTACATATTTTTATCTTGTGTCTCCATTAACAAATTTTTGTAGTTAGGGTTATTTTTTACTATTTTTGTCTTTCAACCTTTATACTAGATTTATAAGTGACTACCCCACCGCTAGTCAACATTAGATTATTCTGATTTTAACTATATATTTTCCTTTACCAGTGAGATTTATACTTTCATATGTTTTCTTGTTGTGAAATAGTGCCCTTTTCATTTCAGCTTAAAGATATCCCTTTACCATTTCTTCTAAGGCCAATCTAGTTGGCCCTTTGCTTGTCTAGAAAACTTTATCTCTCTTTTAATACTGATGGACACTTTTGCTGGGCAGAGTATTCTTGGTTGGCCAGTTTTTTCTTTCAGAACTTTGAATATATCATGCCATTCCCTCCTGGTCTGCAAAGTTTATGTGGAAATATCTGATAGTCTTCTGGGGGTTCCCTTGTACATAACAACTTGTTTTTCTCTTGGTGCTTTTAAAAATTTGGCATTCTTTACCTATCGAAGTCTAAAACTATTTGTCAATTTATCTGTATATTTTATTTCTTTAAATAAATATATTTTACATATTAACAAAATTTTAAAAATTAAACTCTAAGAGACCTATGATCAGCAAAATATGCACAATGTTATATACGCACATCCAACATAATTATATAGAACATGTATATAAGTATAAAGTTAGTGTATAAATATAAAAATTATCCAGTTTTGTTACATATATGTTTTTAACTTTAAATTATCTAATATAAATCACTTCATTCCTCTAAATAAAATCAGGAAAAATTAATGTACTTTGTGTATATAATTTTAATTGCCTTTTTTATCAGGTCAAGGTTTAGATTTTTATAAACTTCTTGGCAATATTTAATAAGATTGCTCTTTGACAAAGGAGATCCAAGGTTGGATAGATAATGGCTCTTTAGCCACCATTAAGGACTCTATGCATTGAAGGAATATCAACTACTTTAACAAAAATACCCCAGTCTCAATAGTGTAAGTGGATACGTTTATTTCTTGCTTAGTTAAAATCAAAATTACTCTTCTCTTTTGTGGATGACTGTCTCAGTGGTTATTTGGGGACTCACATTTTTTCCATTCTATGGGGCCTCAGTTATCTAGGTTATTTATATCTGGCCACAGGGAAGGAGGAAGTATACAGAGCAAACCCCCCCTAGGTTACCTACTTTGGGTCAGAGGCATATATTACTTCCACTTCCGTTCTATTGGTAGAAACTGGTTAAGAGGGAAGGAAGAAGGGGTTAGGAACTGTGGTCCCTGGTTGGACATTCATTTCCCATCCTATTTATTACATGTATATGAACCAACTATTGATAGGGCTAGCACAGTGGTTTTTATCACTGGTTGCATATTATAGTCATTTCTGGAAGATTTAAAGAAAGCAGATGACTGAACCCCTCTATCAGAGATTTTCTTTCAGTTGACCTGGGGTATGGCTTCAACATTGGAATTTTTTTTAATATCCTAAGAAAATATCAATGTACAGTAGGCTAGAGAGTAACTGAATTAAAAATTTGAACATATTGTGAAAATTCCTGTTATTCATCATCACTCTTATCATTACTATGTAGATTAGATGGAGTGACTAGAGCTTGTGGACATGAATGGAAAACAAGGCTACTTGGCCCAGACACATATTGACCAAATTAGGCCTCATTATCAATGTGATTTCTATTTAGCTATTTTGAGAGACATCAAATAATTGTCCACCAGATAAGTTATAATGATTATTTGCAACTTAAATCATAAAGGCAATAGACAGAATAGAAATACATTATCTTGCCTCTTTAGATGAAATAATATATATAAACCTATGGTCTTACTATTTTAAACATACACAATACATATTCATACACAAAATCTCTCCTGACAGCACAAAAACGAGATGTATCATCAAACAATCTCAGATTTCCTAAATAAATTAGATTTACCCAATTTACTTTTCATCATAATCTACTTTGCTTTCTTGCAAAGATATGAAAAAGTTAAAAATCTATTTCAGGATATCAGGTTGATCACATTAGATTGAATATTTTTGAGCTTCTCAAACTTTTTGAAAGTACACCCCCCATTCCCCAGTATTTTATAAATATTTTTAATTTTTTATAAATGGGATTACTTTATAGATACTGTTACTCTATTAACTCTACTTCAAAATATAATTGATTTCCTTGGTTGGCAATGCTGGTAATGGAAATTTATTATAAAACGGATTACATGTGAGGCTTTTCTAGCAGGGCCTAAAGGCTAAAACAAGAAACAAAAATGTTAGGAAGAGTTGATTCCATGCACGTTTCCTTCTTGAGTTCTCTTAATTCCTTTCAGAGTCACTGCTTTGCTTTTTTCATTTTCTCCAAAGAAACTTATTAGAATTTGGAGTTGAGGGAATTGTTCCATAAATCCCTAAACATAGAAGCTGACAAAGAAATTATTTAAAACCAAAATGTTTCATCCTTTTTTCTTAGTAAAGTCTTCTCTACCAAGCACTTTACTTCTGAAAATTGAATATCCCTTGCTTTTCAGATTTTCATATATTCATTTTCAAATAAGCTGGAGATCATTTTACAAATACTCATATCGGATTGTAGATTTTCTTCTTCAGCTAGCAAACAAAGGACTTTGTGTTTATCCTTTCATTTCCCCATACATGTAGACTGAATATTATCCACCTCATACTATTGTTGGCACATTTATATTTGCACTGCAAAGTCAAAGTTACAACAGGTAATCTAAAAGGTCAGCCCATGAAGGATTATCTAAAGCAAAGTTTAGCATATAGGAGTCAAAGGTCATGCATCTTCCATGCAGGACCCTCTGTCAAACCACGCTTAATGTCACCATAAGGTTGTGCTCAACAGGATGGCATTAAGAGACTGGGATAGAGTTGGTAGAATTGCCAGCACAGCTCAGCATCTGCGTTCCTGTTGTGTAGTTACAGTAAACCAACAGGCCTATTCAATGCCACAATTAAACTGCCACACTAGGTCATATTGTGCATGGAGTTTAAAAGTCTCTTTGTTTTTAGGAAAATGCCTTTTTACTAAATAGGTAAGCACACTGTTTGGAAACTGTTTCACTTATTCTTATGATACCCTTGTGAAGAAGACAAATGTCAAGGCTCATAATCTTTACCTTGTGCATGGGGGAGGTGTCAAAAGGTGAAACTAGGGACTTCCCTGATGGCACAGTGGATAAGACTCTGCCTGCCAATGCAGGGAACACGGGTTCGATCCCTGGCCCAGGAAGATACCACATGCCACGGAGCAAACAAGGCTGTGCGCCACAACTACTGAGCCTGCACTCTGGAGCCCACGAGCCACAAGTACTGAAGCCTGCGAGCCACGACTACTGAAGCCTCTGCGCCTAGAGCCTGTGCTCCGCAATAAGAGCAGCCACCACAAGGAGAAACCCATGTACCGCAACGAAGAGCAACCCCTGCTTGCCACAGCTAGAGAAAACCCACACGCAGCCACGAAGACCCAGCACAGCCAAAAATAAATAAAAATTAAATGGTTGGAAAAAAGAAAAAGGTGAAACTATTTTATCAGTTGCAAAACTGAAAATAGAATTCCTGAGAATATTCATTCATGGTCAATGCTCTTTCCCTAGAGTTGTCTTTTACTTTTGAAGAACATAAAGATTATAGTCCTCACATGTCTAATATTTGACTCTGTTTGCATGTATCCGGTGTTTGTTTGTCTTCAGAAAGATCTCCATATGTACTGATATTATTAGTGCAACTAATGCTAATAATATTTTTTTTACATAAAAGCTGTTGACGGTCAACTAGTGAACATATGCCTTGTCAAAAATTTTAAGAACAATGTCTAAGGAATATTTATAATTATTTATAGATAGTGGACAACTTAAATACGTGATTTTTTAATTATATATTACCAAATATAAAAACCACTGGTTTCTGGAGCTGGCTTATACTGTCTCACAGAGCAGATTATTAAATTTTAAGGAATTTTATAAATACAAGCTGGTTTTATATATATATAAATATAAATATACACAAACATATATATCAAAAATAAATTAAAAACAAAGGTAATAACTCAAAACGTATTGTTTCCTAATTTTGTTACTACACTTTACTATTCTCTATGCTCTATACCTTTTGTATCTGTATGTTTGAAATACTATATGATATTCTGCCACTGAGCCTCTCTTTTCAAATTCTCTTTCAGTGAAGTCCCTTTGGTAGCTTGAAATTGGCCAGGGTGGGAGTATTTACACCACTAAAGTAAGCAAATTCCACAAACCAGGACTTAATTTATTGTTTTATTCATTGTCTAAACTGGAGTCTGTAAACTACCACCTGTGGGTCAACTGCCTGTTTTTTATACATAAAGTGTTACTGTGAACCTAGGCATGCTGGTTGCTTTTGTACTCCAATAACAGTTGAGTAGTCACAACAAAAATCATATGGGTAGCAAGCTTGAATTATATACTATCTGGCCCTTTAAGAAGTTTGCAAAAACCCTGCTCTGGACTCATGAAAGCAATGGAAAAAAATGTTAAAAATGCAGTTGAAATTTAAAAGTGTG
The DNA here is from genome assembly GCF_005190385.1 of Monodon monoceros. Classification (NCBI taxonomy): domain Eukaryota; kingdom Metazoa; phylum Chordata; class Mammalia; order Artiodactyla; family Monodontidae; genus Monodon; species Monodon monoceros. Next base: position 52,725,047 of record NW_021703777.1, read on the forward strand.
TTGTGACTTTGGCTCTTGTATTGAGAATAATACAAAAGAATAAAAATTATTCTTTTATTATTTGAAAAAACATCTATTTCAGCCAAGTCCCTACATCATTGATAAAAGTGACATTTTAATGCATGTCACGTTTCACTTTCATCTTGCTCATTAATGTAAATAAAAATATCCACCAACATTTGTCAAAATTATATTCATTAATCACTTGGCAACCGTAGTGGCTATGGATACAAGAGTTTAGCGAAAACTGATGGAAACGTACTGGGAAAATCAATTTCCTGTATGGAATTTAGAATAAAGAGTACTGTATATTTTATTATTTGTATATTGTGTGCTGCACAAAGTTTTCATGTGTAAAATTTATAATATGTATATGCACATATGTATATATTTTTATGGAGAGCCATCTTCATCCGTTTACCAGCACACTACTACCTAAATCTATGTGCTTTTACCTCCCTTAAAACTATTATATCTAATTGTATTACATGTTATACAACTCTACAATAGTAAGTACTGTACATATACCTAATATATCATGTAGTTTTTTTGTTTTTAAGAAGATGTTGGGGATAGGAGTTTATTAATTAATTTTATTTATTTTTGCTTTGTTGCGTCTTCGTTTCTGTGTGAGGGCTTTCTCTAGTTGTGGCAAGCAGGGGCCACTCTTCATCGTGGTGCGCGGGCCTCTCACTACCGTGGCCTCTCTTGTTGAGGAGCACAAGTTCCAGACGCGCAGGCTCAGTAGTTGTGGCTCACGGGTCTAGTTGCTCCGTGGCATGTGGGATCCTCCCATACCAGGGCTCAAACCCATGTCCTCTGCATTAGCAGGCAGATTCTCAACCACTGTGCCACCAGGGAAGCCCCTATGTAGTTTTATTATATATTATTTTTGACTCTGTTAGTCAACAAATAATTTACAAAATTGGATTTATATGAGTTTAGTCTCTTCCAAATTGAAGTTGTTTGTAGAATTAAAGAATTTGGAATTGAAATATTAGCAAAATTCATACACAGAAAGAGCTTGATTATTATACTATCAAGAAGCTACCACATCCATTGCAACTTTATAGAAAAAAGAATCACATTACTAATTTTATACAGCTATCAATATATTGATACAATGGTTTATAGAAAGGCAACCATTTTAGTTAGACTGCTTTTTTTGAATTACAAAACAACTTTTCACCTTGTTATTTAATCATTAATAGGTAACATGAAAGATATAAAAATCCTGGTCAATCACTGTTTAGTATATTGTCTTATATAAAAAACAAAAAATGAAGAATGTCTTTCTCCACAATCAAGAAGTAACGCTTTATTTTTCTCATTTTTCACAAAATAGCAGAAAATCACCTCATTAATAGTTTTTCACTATAAAGACTGAATTACTTCCTCAACTTGTTATGACTCCAGGAGGAGTCAATAATTTCACATTCACTGAAAGAAATTGTAGGAGACAGACTATAATCTAGAGCTGTATAATTCAGTATTTTAACGAATTTTATATTCAGTATGAACCTACAAAGCTTACATGATGAGTATTTCAGTTGCTGAATGACTCCCTCGCAGTTCCATCGTGACTATGCTAGTCTACAGTGTACTACAGAGATTAGGTTTTGAAGCTTTAATTAACGTAAATTTCAGTATTATCTACTGAAGCTGCAGAATGTATGAAGAGAAAAGGCTGAAAATGACAAAAACTAAAAGGAACTTAGTAATGTATTTAAAGAAAGTAAAAAACAGGTTATTCCAACTAGTTGGTAAAATATATATATCTGTGAATTAAAAAAACAGAATGTCAATTATAGGTGCTGGGATTGATAGAGAAAATTGATGACAAGTAGAAGGAAACACATGGGGAGACTAGACAATATAAGAGCAATTTACCAAATTAAGAAGTATCTTTCTTTCTATAGTGCAGTGGAGGCTATAGAACTGGGAAGTGAAAGATTGTGTCTACAGGGATGCATGGATGTATTTGTCAAGTTTTGCTGAGGAACTGATTAAAGAGTGGTTCAGGGATTCTTCAGGAGTTGAATTACAATAGGAGTTCCCCAGAGTTGTCCCAAGCCTGCCACACTGAGTTTTCATGATTGAGGACCAGCCTCTGTCTATTTTGTCCTATTCATGTTTGGTGGGAACCTGCAAAATCTGATTGGAGTACTACCTATGCATCCATGTGGGAGGCAAGCATTACATGAAAGGGAGCCCCAGGTTAAGTCAAAAGGAGGGATATTTCCCCAGATTTCAAGGGGAGGACATAAATCACATTTGAGAGGTGCCAAAGATGAAGATAAGGCAGAGTGCAAGAGACGATGCCAAAAAGAGATTCAGTGACAAGCTCCAGATGCAGTAGTAACAGTAGGTTGAAACAGCTGGTTCACATCTGGACCACAAGAATAAAACGTGTGCTAGAATTGGCTAGTGACTGATGGCGGTTGGCCATTTCAGCCCATGGAGAACTTTAAAAACCATGTTGCTCAGCCCACGGCTCAGAATAGTTAAATTAGAATATCTGGATGTAGGACCCAAACATCCATATTTTTTAAAATTTTCCCAGAGCTTTCCAAAGTGCAACAAGGCTGAGAACCCTGTATTAAAAGAACTTAAAGTACTAATGCATATTAGAATAACATAGGAGCTTTGGTGCACCAATGCCTGATTCCCTCCTCAAGCTAATCAATTCAGAATCTCTGGGCATAAGGCCCCAGAAATGAGATTAGCTGAGATCCAAGACTTTGTAATTTAGACACCAAATTATCATGTCTCATTCATTTTCACTGAAGTGGTTCCAGTCTGGAACAGTAAGAAAACTAGGCTCAGTAAATTGAACAAATTATGAGTATGCCAAAGAATGAGAGTAATTGTTTACTTCATAAAAGCTATTATACTTTTTTTCACATTTGAACTTTATATTTGACTTATTAAATTTTGATTTGATTACCCTGTGTGTAAAAAAAAATCTATTAAATACAAATTAACATTTCAGGTATCATTATCATTTTACATTATTATAATTTTCATGCAAAATACTATTTGATTAGAAATTTCTAATGCTGAAAGCATTTCGTTTTTTTTTAGTACCATGTAGTTAAAAGAACTGAAATAGAAACTCCCTAAAACCAATTCAACCAAGAGGATTCGATTCCTTCAGACCCCATTTTGTAATTATTCATTGTCATGAAAGTCAAAGCATGTGAGTAATACTGTACTTCAACACTACGAAAGGAAATTGTTGCATAAATAATTAATGCTCTGAAAGGTTAAATTTAATTTGAAAGTAGGTGATTTTCTCTTGCCAGGGTTATGGACATTAAAGGAGAATAGTCCCCTGACAGACTCCCTCGTTATGGGAATGCTAATGGGTAGCTTTTTTGGGGTTGTGCAGATTCACCAATATAATTTCTGTCTAATTATTTATCAACTGTGAAGAAAAAAAAATGCTGTTTTTTCTTTTATTTTAAAATTGAGGTCGAGAATTTAGAATGAAATTAGAGTGGAATTTTTAAGTTGACAAAAAACAAAGTGCTATCACAGTGCATGAATCCTGAAATTTTAATTGAAATTTTAGGAATAAGTAATATAAATAAATATAATATTTTCCTTTCCGAGACAAATGTAATTCTGATCTTCACTTTAAGATATTTTATAACTTCCTTGTTTTAATTTACAACATTTACTTAAAGATATATGGTTTACATTGCTACATTCAAAGAAAAATGCCACATAATTGTAGATAGGCCTCTAGTTAAAAGAATTACTTGAAGGAAGAAGAATGCAAATGAATAATTAGCTCTGAAACAATATCTGATTTACTGGTCCAACTAGCTACACTAATTATATCAAAGTGCATCACAATTTATTATTGGAAAGCATTTCATCCAAATGTTAAAAATACATTTTATTCATACACTGCACTTATAGTACATTTTATTATGTTAATATAAGTTGGATAGAGAATAGTCAAGAAGTTTGATTTGTCAAGTGTTAAGAAATCAATTTATGTGATGTTAAAAATACGGCTTTACTCTTCTCAATTAAAAATGACTGTTTCCTTACTCTAGATGAATTTTTAAGTGTAAACAATGGTACACATAAAAAATCATCAGCTGGGCTCATAGCCAGAAGCTAGTCATTTTGTTGTGAGTCTCATAACATGAAGAAAATATTCTAATGCTCTCCGCATAAAGTTTTTTCAAGCACAAGTTTATTTTCAAATAAAAAATGTGGGTCTATAATTTTTCTATTGATCTTCTAATTAAGTTACTTCTTCATGATAAGTTGTCAGTAAATCATTAATTAACTACCAATGAAAGACCTTTCTGATCCTGAGAAGTGACATTGAATATTTCATATCTTAGTTACATGTTAGGGTAAAGCAAGTCTAGGGATATGCTAGGCTGAAGAGAAAGCTTTCACAGTTTATTCTTAATAAACAAATGTCCCATTTAAAGTCTAGAATATTTATATTTATGAAGGAATATTAGAAATTATGGCCTGTATTGTCCATATAGAGAAATTAAAGGAACCATGTGAATGTGTAAAAATAAGCACTTGCAGAGATGAGATAATAATTTGGGGGGATCTCTCTACCACCCTTTCTTTGTTAAAACGAACTTCTTCACACATCTCCCACTAAAAGAAATCCATGTGTGATTTATGCTGCCCTGTGTTAGTAGAATACAGATGACTATTTGGTGGAATAAACAGTAAATGGGCCTCATCATTAAGACTATTGTTTTAATTTATATACGAACAATGTGCTACAGAAATTCCCTTGTTCTATTCCACTCACATATAAACTGGTGAAACTACAGAAGTTTAGGTAGTTTCCAATTTCTAAATCTTCTCTAAGGTCATTTAGAAATGGATGAGTTAGCAAATATCTATAATAGGTAGCCTAAGGGGACATAACCTAACTTCACAGTAAGAGCTTGAAAGCTATGAAAATTGAGCAATTACCTGAGGAAATGCTTTGTGGAGCCATGACCTTTGTTCCTTGTTGTCTCCACAGAGACTAACAGAAAAATGAATTGTGTATACTAGCTAATTAAATGTTGATAAATATTATGGGCAGAAAAGGACAGCCATGATAAAATATATCAAAATTATTTTCTAAGCCTTAGCTATAACTCTTTGGTTGGTAGTTATCTACTTTGTAGTTGGGAAAATTGAGGCCCACGTCAGGTCCTCTTGATGTGTAGAATCCAATGGCAAACTAAGAAAATACCAGATATTTTGAATTTACTGAAATGATCTGTCCATTGGATTTGACTACCATGATTACTAGGGATGCATATATCAATAATTACATATGTAAAATATGTTGTAACAAAGTCATTTTTACAAGATGTCTTCTTTACGACTCTGATCATCTCTATCATATATGTGTGAGTGTCCAGCATCTTCTTTTTCTTTCATCTTGAAAGCTTATCCACATCTACATGTGGAGTCCCCAGCTTTAGAAGGGATGCATTTAGGAGAAGGAACCCCACCCCCATTCACCAAAGCAGGTAAATCAACAGGTGACGATCATTAAGATGGCAAATATTCAGCCAGATTTCTCTTTTATTTCTATTTTCAGAATTAAATACTAAATTAATAAAGCAAGAGCAGTTGCCCTCAAAAACAAAAGCTGTATTTCTAGTAGAGGGAAGAATGGAAGGGAAAGTTAGCTTATTAAATTTCTTATTAAATCCACTACCTTATTCTCATTTGATCAATCAACTTTCCAAAGCTGGAAAACAGATACTTATCAAGCGTTTAAAGTTTGTGTCACTTTATGGATTGAGGCAGCTTAGCTAAAGCAAGCATTTATGCATATGCGTCAACATTAGAGGTATCTACACTTTAGTAACTGTGTTCCTTTTTTTTAATCAGACCCTGCAAAGATAACATGCCCAATTCCTGTATAATTATGACAAGTACACAATAATGTTCCCTTCTTTTGTAAAAGGAGTATTTTAAAAAGTATCAAACTTTGACTATTTTACTGATCACTCATCTCCAATTCTTCATCCCACACTGAGCTGAGCAAGGCGATACAACTTACTTTCTCCTTCTGTAGAGGGCTTGTGGCTACATAAATGACAGAAGCCACTCTTCCATTATACTGGCAAGTCATGCTATTCAAAATTCAGAGATTCAATTTAGGTCAAAAAAAGCATTAGAAAAGTAACCTGTAATAAACATTTTCTTTAAAAAATCTGCTTAGTATAGCATGATGTAAATCAGATCACTTTCAAGAACCATTATTCTAATTGTGTTCCTAAAAATTACAAGTTAAAAAAAACAATTGAAAAATGAATTATTAGGGAAAATTTGTCTCTAGTCATGCATCAACCTCTCATTAGACAATCCTCTTTAAAGTAAGTGGTTCATTCTGAATAGTGGAAAAAAACAGCACTTGGGAGTTTTTTCTTTATTGTTAAGTGATTCAGTGACTGAACTTCAATGTAATTCATACACTAAGATATCTTAAAATGCATTTTTAGTGCAGAGATTATTAACAATAAAATTTCGTTTCAACCATCTGCTCAGTGATTGTGTACTGAAGAAGTTCAAGTGTTGGGAAATCCACAAAAGAAGGCCCCATCAGAAGTAGAGGCTAAAACTTCTATTTCTATATTTTGCCTGAGGCAGTTGAATTCAAATTTGTATTAAATATAAATTGTCACCTTTAACATGGTTTGCCAAATGCTGGTGAAAAGTATTGGATATTTCTGTGGACATATTTTAAATAATGTACATATGATGTACTGATTTTTGTACTTTTTGGCTTCTTGTTGTTTGCTGGTAGCATTTTAGAAAAGGTGGAAATTTTAATTTTGTAGTTTATAAGTCATACTGCAATTGGACATCTGAAGTGCAGTTCCTCTGTGTGGTGATACATACGGATGATGATTTTAGGAAAACTCTGAGACATACCTTTTAAAAATTTTAGTATGGGTAGTAGCTGAATCAAGAGAAGGGGTGAGATGATGTGGATATAGAAAAGTCAGAAAGTAAACTAAGAATTTCACCTTTAGAAACATCCACTTTAAGGGCATATCTAAAAAAGTAGAGCTAGCAAATGGTCTTGAGTTAGGAGTAGAAAGTAGGAACGGGAGAGAAATGCTATCATGGGCGATAAGAAGGGGATGTTTCAAAAGGGAAGCAATCAGTGTTAACTGCAGTGGGGTTACCAAATGTGTCTAAGCATTGATCATTGGAATAAGCCACAAAGACTATACTGGTGAGTTTTACCAGATGATTCAGAGAAGAGGTGAGGATAAGATTGTTTATTTGAAGGAAGGGATATAAAAATGTGGATATTACCCTTGGTGACATTTTCATTCATGATCTTTATTGAAAATGAAAGAAAGAGACATAACAGAAGCTAGATGGGAAACTAAGGGCCTAGGCAGATAATGGGTTTCTTTGTTTGTTTTGGACTAAGAAATGGGACAAGATCCCAGAAGAGATAGGAGGAAAGTAAGTGAGAGTGAGAGGAGATAAAGAAACATTTAGAGTTGTGGAGGTGAGAGGTTGAATGATTCCATGCCTTATATGTGGAATGGTCTCTGCGAAGCCAGAGATAAACTTCACTGTTGAAAAAGGGACAGTTGCTTGGCAGGTGTTTTAGGAATAGTGGTGAAGGTCTGGAGTGTACTCCGTGCAGAATGGATTTTAGAATTCCAGAGGGAAAGCCATACTAGGAGAGTGGACCACAGTATGACTGTGGAGTGGTTTGCTAAAATGGCGTGTATATATCCAGTCATAATATCAACAAAATAAAATAACTTTTAAGTTGTTTTAAGTGGAATTAAACTGCCTAATGTAGTTCTTGAAGTCGTCTATGTTAATAAGAACAGTTTACAAAGATATTTGATTGCATAACTTGTAAGTAGAGTTCCTATAAGCACTTAAGATTTTTGTTTTGTTTTGCTACATGATCTAAGGAAAAGCAACTTTAATAAATAATAATCATTTTACTTTCAACCTGAGAACTAATTCTTAGTTTACACAACTTAATAGCATATATTTTCTCATTTGTATCAAGCAAAATGTTTCTGTCCCTGAAGCTAATATAACCTTCTAATGTTTTAATATATATAACTATTACTTATTTAGCAGTCACTAAGTATTAGACACTGCATTAAACAACTTACAAATAATCCTCATATATAAAGCATCAATCCTCATATAAAGCTTAATAGGTTGATAATTACTATTCTCCTTGAAAAAATGAAGAATTGGAGTTTGGAGTGGTTAAGACATTTACCCAGATAGTAGAGCTGCTGAATGTTGGAGCCAAGACACAGATCTATCAATTCAGAATGAGCTCTATAGCATTCGTTATGCTGGGTAGAAGAGTTTTGCTAAGAATAGAGCCACAGGTTGTTTCTCTAGAAAAAGAGTTTCATGGGAAAGGCAATAAGGATATTCTTTCCATGATATTGCCAAGATTAATTACCATAGGAAATTGTTCAGAGGTTTCCTATAGGCACTCTGAGCTCTTCAAAAGAATTTGAATAGAGAACTTGTTTTTAAAAGGAGAACTTTGAATAAATACACAATATAAAACTTTAGCCTGGAAATACTGATTTGATATGTATATGATATGAAGTAAACATTATAAAAAGAAATGTGTAATGCATTAAGTAGTCTCACATGATATTCACAGTAAGACATTGCCTTCAATCAGGATTTTTTTTACTATGGATAGCATTCCAGCTCACTAATTTCTGGAGAAAAAACAATATCTTGAAAGTTGAAAGGGAAAGAAGAAATAGAGGAATATCTGAGAGTGCCATGTTGACAGTGATAAGTTAAACAAATAGTTTGAGGACTGCCAAAGTTATTACAATGTGTTCTTATAATGTTTTTCTCTAGCAATTTCACATTTTGATGATATTTTTGTTTCTTTAAATTTTTTTATTTTTATGATTAATTCTGAACTATTATAATCTTGAAAGAAAAAGCTAAATGCATGATTTTAAAATTTCAAAGGTTTATGGAAACATAACTTTATATTGTGTTATTCAGTTAAAATAAGAAGTACCCTAAGCCTTAGCCTAACATTTAAAAATTTTACTCTTCCATGCTAGACCTTGCCACAGCCAAAGAGTTGAGAATATATACATATATAAAGTCCCATTTCAGCTATTTCCAGTGTTTACAGTGACAAACTGACAGTCCCAAAACATAAATAACAGAGTCCAGAAATGCTCTTGAACTCCCTTGCAAGGAATAAAACTTGCTATTAAATGAAAGTAGATGCACTCTACATCTCGGCTAAGTCTTTATTTCACCTCTGAGAAATAAACTGGCTAAAGAAGAAACATTTATGCTAGCCAAACTGGGTTACAGTGTCGGCCCATTGACATTCAGCCTCAGCTGCAGTCATGGTTATTGCCACATAGTGGTCACTACTAATTAATTTCCTTGTTGGGTCACAAGGGAGCACTTAGGGAAGAGCTGTAATAGTTTGCTCCTTTCTACCCTGGACAGATAAATCAGTGATCACAGATTATTTTTAAACCTTTTAACATTCATTTCAGAAGTAATTCCACATTCAAAAATTTTATTTTATATTTCACTGTATTGCTAGAATTTTTCACTGACAGCAAGACAAAATGCAAAATTACATTTAATTCACTTTTGCAAAAGCAGAACAAAACACAAACCTGCCATACTTTGGTTTTGCTTTGGTCTTATCTTTGGGCTAAAAAAAATTCTAAGGAAAATACAATTTTCTTCTTGCCTACAGATGAAGGCAGATGGTATCAGTACATTTAGTTCTTCCAGCAACAGTTTTCTATAGCTTTAGCAGTAAATCTACCATTTGCAATCTATTGTCTATTTAAATCTATTTAATTTACATTTAACAAGACACCTCTTATTCTCATGAGTTAATTAAAGGGTTAGTGATTATTAAAAGGATACTAATAGAAATGCAATAAATAAGATAATTGAGTTGGGGTGTAATTAACCAAATTTACATAAGTAATAAACACAGTATTGCAGTCTTCTGGAATGGAGTTGAACTAATGCTGATAGTATAATTTCATACAAGAATAAGTGTCTAGGCATTTAATTAGCATAAACCAGAATAGCAGTGGCAAATTAGTTGTATATATATTTTTTAAGTAACTGCCAAAGAATAATATAACGATGCTTTATGTGGTCTTTTAACATTACATTGATCCCTAATTTTCAATGATCCCAAATTTTCAATGCGTCCTTTCAGGAAGAGAAATAATTCAGAGAGGAGGCAAAGGATAGTTCTCCCCTACATAGGACTTGTCTTTCTCTACAGCCACCACAATTACTTTTTGTATCCCCAGTTTACCCTACATATGCTCCTCAATACTGTCATCTACACATTATGATTCTCAATTTGAGAAATGTTTCTATAGAGCTTTCACAGGACAATCCCAACTTTCTCAAGAAATTCAGGGTCCTCCCAACTTCCTAACTTATAATAGGCCTATAATTTAAGGTATGATTTAATAGAAAATACATAGTTTACAATTCTTAATAGTTTCAAAAGTAATTTTTTTCCCTAATGTGTGTGAATCTGTGTATAGTACACATTAATGCATCATAAAAGGAGACCTAAAAGCCCCATTCTGTGTTATGCTGGTGGATGTAGCACTGCTGGTCCAAGTAAGTGTTCATCATGTATTCTAAAATTAGGGCAAATGGAAAAGGTATAGAAAGCCGGCAGTAAATTGAAGTACTTTACTGTTTAGTGTGTGCTTATAGAAAAATATTTTCTGCTCTGATAATTGTTGTGTATATTTATGGTTTTCATTTTGCTAAATTATGTCTTTGCTAAGCAGATTAAACAGATTATCTCTGAAAATGTTGCCTTTTGAATGTTAGTTTTTGGTAGCTTTCGACCCATATACGTATTTTCCCCATTTAAACTCTTTGAGTACTTTCATTTGCTTTACTTAAAAGAAAAATGAATGTTTTTCTCTTTAAGAGAAACTTGTAATATAATACTTACACTGGTACAAGATCATGTTGTAATTAATAGATCACTTGGGTCAAAATTCACAAAATATTTCTGATTAAATTCTAAGGTTTTTGCTTTTGTGATCCACTTATTCAATCTTCACTCTCATTGAAAGTAATAAATTGGGTTAAAAACCAGAGAAAAATAACCTCTAAGCAAGATGGATTTAAAGAAAACAAAATAGAAACAAATACTATTATATTCTCACTGGAAAGTATTAAATAGCATAGCCATTGAATATATTGATGGTTTCAACAGCAAAAGTAATTCATTACAAGTGGACCAGATAAGACATTTATTTCTAAGGAATTTACAGTATTTTACAAGAAATATTTAAGGAATACTGTATCACATACTGAATACATTTTTTGAAGTCAGGTTTATACCTACCTAAACGATCTGTTACTACCACTGAAACTATAAATTAAATTCCATTAATCCATAAATGTTCACCTGACATGTAATGATGTAATTCAGAGGAGAATTATCCTCATCCTAAGTATAACATATTTAAGTCTTCTTAAAATAACGAAAGACTACACATGTATTTGATGGCAACAATAGTTTTAGAGCTTTCTGCCAAATGCGAGAATAATACGATCATTGTTTGGAACTATTTTCCCTTCTTCTTTGGTCTCTCATCAGCATTTTCTGTGAGGACATTTCTTGCTATGGATAATTATTTGGCAACAAAGATCTTTTTTCATATTATTTAAAGGGTTGCTTGTACAATTGAACAGTACAAACACACCTAAATTTAAAGGTCTGAAAAATTAGTCAACATAGTTAAAATAATCAGTTGAGAAATTTGAAAATATTTGTTTTTTATGTGTGTATAGATATGTTATCTACCCTGTCAGTAAATGGGATGGACTGCATGAATTTGAAGGCTCTCCATAATCCATAAATCAAACATCCAAGCTATTCTAACTCTTCTCACTGCTTTTTCTCATTAGGAAGCTTGCCTGCACTAAGCTAGGGGCTCTCAAACTATGCTTCTGCTGCACATAGATGTTCTTCTATTAAATTCACATAAAGAGTATTTTTCTAAATTCACTGAGAAGAAAATAAAAGCTAATATTTTCTAAATTTTACGTTCTGTTATTGTTAACCTCTTGTCATCTGCTATGAGAGGTTGCCAACTAGGTAATGAATGATGGAGTAACAAGTGTTAACAGAAAAACTGTGAGCCTTTTCCGAACTATGGAGAATTTTTTTTAAACCAAGTGTGATTTCTACTTGCCTTTATGGAATATAGGCACCTTCTTCTTGTAAAATTGATTTTTATTTTGAATGAGAAAATCCACTATGTCAATATTTCGTAGTGTGGAGGAAAGAATGCTCAGCTCCGTGAACCCTGAGAAGGCTGGCGCTAAGCTTTTTTTTTTTAATATCTTTATTGGAGTATAATTGCTTTACAATGGTGTGTTAGTTTCTGCTTTATAACAAAATGAATCAGTTATACATAGACATATGTTCTCATATCTCTGCCCTCTTGCGTCTCCCTCCCTCTCACCAAGTGAGAGAGTGGCATGGACATATATAAGCTTTTAATTTGGTACTTCCTCCGTCTCTTCACTTGACTCATGTTTCCCTGCCTCCAGAATGCTGATTTACATTCTTGTTGTTACCAGTTGAAGTGGAGGACCTCTACCTATTTTTTCTATGGTTGGATCTAACTTAACTGTTCTGCCTCAGGAAAAATGTCAGCGCTTCTCTTCATACTCATTTCTCCGGTAAGGAAAACTCTGAGGGTCAGCTCTGCCTCCACATCTGCTCTTATTTTCTTATTCAACACAGAAGGCATTTTAGTTTGGATGGTCTGGGAACATACTGAGGCAGAGATTTCTGTGCAGAAAGTATCTGGGGATACCTCGGGAATAACATCTGTGAGGATGGAGTGAAGGAAGCAGGATTGTAGGGAGGGAAGAAAATCTCAATACAGTCTCAACAATGACATTAGTATATCCCACAGGGATCCCTGGAGTTGGGAAGACCCATCAGAAATTTCTCAAATTGAGGCAGGAGCTGGGGCTTTTTACTTTCACTTCTGATGATCATTAGATGAGTGCTATCCCAAGCGAGGAGTGTGAACTTGGGCAAGGCAGCTCCCTTTCACTTTCCGAGGCAATTCCCTGGTAGGTATTAAATTGTGAGGTGCTAATAGCCAGTATTCCAACGCAGGCATAAATGACTTGTCTCAAAGGTGGGTATATGGTTGATGCACCGAAGTATTCAGTTGATTCTGTTGATTAGAATAAGTCAGGAAATTTTGCTGGTCTTTTATTTGACTAATTGCTACAACATAGCTTTCTGTGTAGAGACAGTACTATTTATTTTTTAAACAACCATTAAAATCTTTTGAGACAGAAAATAGTTCTTTTTAAGTGTTTAATAAACTAGTTTCAACCATGTGTAAGCAAGTATATAGATAAGGATAGAACAAATGTGGACATAGTTTTATGAAATTAATGTTGACGTTTTAAAAGAAATTCCAAAATTCAGGTTGTAGGCAATAACCAATTAACAGTTAATTGAATCGTGCAAAAAAAGGATGTTTTTTTTAATTATAGATTTTTTCTCCTTAAATATTATCTAGATAAACTAAATATTATATTAAAATGTATTATGTTTCATTGACTTGATGCATAGGAAATCTAAGAAAAAAAATTTCAAATATTACAGATAATCTCAATGTTAATTACTGAATTATAAATATAATATATAACAGGAATCATTGTTTTCTATATGAGAAATGTTTAATTAGAAGCAAAACTGGGGAAAGCTATGCCAGTGTTATAGTAGGACATATATATCATGAATTTGTTCCTGGGGATTTTATAAACCCTATTACATAAATTAAAATTTATTATAATTTTTATTTAAAATTGTTTTAATTGTACTCTAGTTAGCTAGAATCTACCAGCAGTGTGTCTCTTTTAAGATCTGTTGTTATGAAGTGAGGAAATCTTACAATATTACCACATATTTTTTGAGCATAACTCTGATTTGTACCATATTACTTTTCCTGCTTTCCTATGATGAAGTAAGAAGATTTGTACATCAGAAACAGAATAGCAGATTCCATCACTTGTAATAAAATAAATCTGGTGTAGATTAGTTACTGAAGTGAGTGTAAACCCTAAGTATCCATGTATTATTAATTCTTGCATTCATTCACTGATAATATATATTATTTGCCTTCTTATACACATAGCATTTGGTTTCAGCCTGTTGGTTTCTTGAAAGTCTGCTGAACAATTACATGTCTTAGAAAAGTCAGTGGAAATGATGATTAGCAAATTAACTATTAAAGATCTAGAGTTATTACTATCTAGAAAATATAGAAATTTAATAAATTGAATTATATATACTTACATAATTAAGTACCAAATAATTTGTATTGTTTATTAATTTATTTTAATTGGTAAAAAATGCTCTGTATCTGGAAACACTGAATAGCAAATGAGTGTACTAATTTGTGGTAGCATCTCATTCATACCCTTGTCCTAGATAAAAGATACTACAAAGGTAAGCAATTTCAGACAAATGGTAGTAAATTTACAGTTTAAAAATTTCCCCCAAAATCAAAGCTACTGATGCCTCAGGATGTTCTTTATAATGGCAAGTTGAAGCTGGAACAGTTCCATATTTTCTAGTCATTTTTGAATCAGTAATCAAGCAATTTACTGCTGGATACCAAAGTATATCTTCTGAGAGTACCGGTTCTACTGAGTCACATTTTAAAACTGGAAAAGCCTGGCTCCTTCTAAGTAAGAAATGCATTTGTGTGATACATTTACAATATTTTGGCACTGGCATTTATGGGATTTAGGAAATTTTATATTCTCATACTATTTATACAGGTAACAGATTTATTCATCCTCTTCTTTTTCTTTTTATGTGTAACATCAACTTAGGTGATACCATACATTTAAGTGCATTTTAAATTATACAGTACTCATTACTCTAACTTTAAGGAAAGGAAAAACAGGCAATATATGTTTTAAAAAATCAGATCATAATAGGGTATCTTTTACATTTTAGAACACATTAAGAGCTATTCACCTGCCACAAATGTCATCTACAAGTACTCTATTTAACACAAGTGTACTCTGCAGTGGGAAAATTTGCACATTCATGAGTTATACACAAATCTCCTATGAAATGTTGAGACTGCCTGTCTCATCTTCCAGAAAAGGCTTCAACTAGTTTACTCTCCTTGTCACCACAAGGTCTGGAATAGCAAATGGAAATTAACTTTTTTCAAGGGACTATTACCATAAAACAATTGATAGAAATTTCAATGAATTAAAAAGGACCATTGGTTAAGAAAATATAGTGGATAAGAAAATACTATATTTTATTCCAAATATTATATATGCTTCATAAAAATATTCATGAACACA
The DNA here is from genome assembly GCF_005190385.1 of Monodon monoceros. Classification (NCBI taxonomy): domain Eukaryota; kingdom Metazoa; phylum Chordata; class Mammalia; order Artiodactyla; family Monodontidae; genus Monodon; species Monodon monoceros. The sequence continues at coordinate 52,740,464 of NW_021703777.1, forward strand.
TAGGCAAATTAAGAGATGTTAAAAATTACTTATAGATATGCTTAGTGAATTTATTTTAGTCAAATGTCAAATTAGTCAAATTTATTAGTCAAACTTAGTCAAATTTATTTTAGCCAAACTTTAACCATAAAAAGAACAAAACACCCTCACAAGCTGGAAAACATTGTAAATTACAAAAAAAAAATTATATGATATCCATATTTGACTAACTTTAATCATAGGTTTGGCTTCAAAATACTTTTGGCATTAACTTGAACAAGATTTAGATGCTTTACACAGGTGTAATAAAAGATGACAGTTTAATTAAATATTGGAGATGTGCCAAAGCTCATCACAGGGTTCAGCAGGTGCTTCCATTCCAAGTATGATATCTCAGTTGTAGGTAAGTTCACAAACTAATTAGGATCATGCTGGATGATTGGTTATTAACTTACTTGAATAATTTGGTATTCAGTGTTTAGCAAAATTAGCATGTGATCACTGGAGTAGCATGCAAATATTTATTAGTAAAGTTAGTATTAACCAACATAAGCACTATGTTTATTTGTTTCTTTCAGAATTTTACTGAAATGAGCAGAAGTAGAACATAGGGGAAACAAAGATGCAAAAACCTATCTCATAAGAAGCAACCCAAAGTTAAACTAAGAGACCATGATATTCTAACCTTCTAATGATGTGGCTAAAAGGTTCATATGTCATGTAATTAGCTTTGTCTGAATATGGTTAATTCCTTGGTGACTTTTTGATAGATGGGATAATCTGGATTATAATCATGCTTATACTAGAGTCTCAGAATTTTAGGAACTTCTGTAATTCCCTAGTAGTTACTGACTTGCATTGACTGGATCAGATTCTAACCTCTGTTAATATTTTCTTTTTCATCTGCTTCTACAGTCCCAAGTTTCCACTGGACTAAGATCTCCTTGAGGACCACTGTCTTTTATGTTTATGTCTATCACTAGAAACTAGAAGCAGAATAATTATAGAAAAAACATTAAATATTTAAGGAAAATTAATAACAGATTGCACACATTAATTACAGATTACATACTTCAATTGATAATTTTATTTATATTATTGTAAGTTATAATTAATAATAGATTATATAAATGGAATTTAAAGTACATTAATTTCTTTTTGTGTCTAGCTCAGTTGCCTGAAGGGCTTCCAGACACATCTTTATTCCTTACACAGACTCTCTTGTATATTCTATATTTCTGTGGATTTTCAGGGAATCACATACACAAACACATACACTAAACACTGATTATATTTTCTATAATATTTTTCTCTTTATTCTGAAGTACAGTCAAGTCTCATTTCTGTGGACCCAACCCACATTCATATTCATAATAATCTATATTAATACAGCATGTTAAAAGAATCATAAAAAGAAAGAGTAAATCACACAAAAGTCATTTATATTTACTGTTTAGGCTCTCTCCAAAGGCATGCGTATTTCATAAGGAAACTGTAACCACACCAGATACCAGAGAGAGAATTATAATTCTGCTTGATCATGTGTTACTTGACAAATATGCCAGTTATGGGTCCCAAAATGTGAAATGCCTTCAAGACAATGTGAGAGAAATAACAGTTTGGAATAATGTGTGCTTAGTTTCTATTTGTCCACCTCTGAGTACACTATTAATTCTGTGGTTAAAGGGCTATTACAAAAAAAAAACAGGATGAAGTAATATTCAGCAGGTGTAAGACAATATGTTCACACAAGAAGCATCAGGGAGCCAACTGGGTTTCTCTTACTCTAGCCAAATCAGTCTCTTATCCAATAACACAAGATGATTTAGATACAGAGAAAAAGAGTGCACAGTATTGCAAGTTACTCACTCCTAAGGCAGTGATACAGATGAACTGTTTGGTCTCCAGTCTGTCTCTCTTTTGCTTAGTGTGTGTGTGTGTGTGTTTGTGTGTGTGTGTGTGTATGGAAATTATCTCTCTGTCTATCCAGGTATATTTATATGTACGTACATCAAGGAAATAGATAGAGATATCTCTATATTTCTATATGCCTTCTTCAAAAGTTGAGATGTCCTAAAAAGATGGATGCAGCCTTTTTCTTTTCTTTTACTATTAAGGAAAAATGTGTATTGTTCTCCAAGCACAAGCAGTGAATAAGAATTATACCATGCTCATTAATATCGTTGAACATTGTAAATGGTGGCTAAATCTATGTAATTGGTGTCAGGTTGTTTCATTAATTTAGTCAACAAATATTCAGAGTTTAAGCTCCGTCCAAGATAGATAGTACTGTGTGGTATGTGAGCTTCAGCTAATTGTGTCTCAGACTCCTCTCATTCATAAAGAAGACAAAAATAATAGTCCAACTTAACAACGTTGATAGTGGGATAGAATGAGCTAATACAAATAAGGTTCTTAGAAAATGTCTGCCACTTAGTAAATGCTGAGTTTGTGTTAAATAGCTACCAAGCTAAAAATTTCTTTTGTGATTAAAGAGATGAGGTCTGAATAAATCCTCTTACATGAAACTCTGGCATTCTGTCCAAACTAGATTAGTTTATTAGATACTATTTGAGAGGGAAAAGTATTTACCAGGGGCTAGGATATTTTTATATAAAAAATTATTACTTTGATAGGTGTCGACCTTTATCTTTGTCAAGGAGGCGTGCTTTGCAGTAGAAAAAATAAGCATGAGAATTTTGAAGATAACTGCTTTGCCAATCAAATATATATATATATATATATATAACTTTTCTATTGTTAATAGCTTCTTTATAGCTCAGATCTAGAAAATGTGCCACCCACCTTTGACGTCACCTCACTGGTGACATTGCTGTTTATAAACTAGAGGATCTGTGAGAAATTGTTGACTACCAGTGTACAGTTTGCCTCAGTTACAGAGGAGAAAATATAATGGACACAAATGCTATTTCCAGTTTCCCAATGGGTATTTTCATCCTTGATAAGAAGTAAGAGACTTGAGCATTTATTTTATTTTTTAGTTTCTTTTAGTTTTTTTGTTACTTTTTAAAATTCCACTTTTATATTGGGTTATAGTTGATTTACAAATGTATTAGTTTCAGGTGTACAGCAGTGATTCAGTTATACATATACATATATCCACTGTTTTTCAGATTGTTTTCCCATATATGGTATTACAGAATATTGAGTAGAGTTCCCTGTGCTATTCAGTAGGTCCTTGTTCGTTATCTATTTTATGTATATAGTAGTGTGTAAATATTAATCCCAAACTACTAATTTATTCCCCCCCAGCTTTCCCTTTTGATAATAAGTTTGTTTTCAAAATCTGTGAGTCGGTTTTGTGAATAAGTTCATTTGTATTATCTGTTTATATTCCACATATAAGCAATATCATATATTTCTTTCTCCGTCTGATTTACCTCACTTAATATGATGATCTCTAGGTCCATCCATGTTGCTACAAATGGCATTGTTTCTTTCTTTTTTATGGCTGAGTAATATTCCATCATATATATGTACCACATCTTTATCCATTCCTCTGTCAATGGACATTTAGGTTGTTTCCATGTCCTGGCTATTGTAAATAGTGCTGCAGTGAACATTGGGGTGCATGTATCTTTTTGAATTATTGTTTTCACTGGATATGTGCCTGGGAGTGAGATTGCTGGATCATATGGTAGCTCTATTTTTAGTTTTTTAAGTTTAGTTTTTTTTTTTACTGTTCTTCATAGTGGCTCTACCAATTTACATTCCCACCAACAGTATAGAAGGGTTCCCTTTTCTCTACACCCTCTCCAGCATTTATTGTTCATAGACTTTTTGATGACAGCCATTCTGACTGGTGTGAGGTGATACCGCATTGTATTTTTGATTTGCATTTCTCTGATAATTAGTGATGTTGAGCATCTTTTCATGTGCTTTTTGGCCATCTGTATGTCTTCTTTGGAGAAATGTCTATTTAGACCTTCCACCCAATTTTTGATTGGGCTGTTTGTTTGTTTTGACATAGAGCTGCATGAGCTGTTTTTATATTTTGGAGATTAATCCCTTGTTGCTTGCTTCATTTGCAAATATTTTCTCCCATTCTGTGGGTTGTCTTTTCATTTGGTTTATGGTTTCCTTTGCTGTGCAAAAGCTTTTAAGCTTAATTAAGTCCCATTTGTTTACATTTGTTTTTATTTTCATTACTCTAGGAGGTGGATCCAAAAAGATCTGCAATTTAGTCAGAGAATGTTCTGCCTATGTTTTCCTCTAAGAGTTTTATGGTATCTGGCCTTACATTTAGGTCTTTAATCCATTTTGAGTTTATTTTTGTTTATGGTGTTAGGGAGTGTTCTAATTTCATTCTTTTACATGTAGCTGTCTAGTTTTCCCAGCACCACTTATTGAAGAGACTGTCTTTACTCCATTGTATATTCTTGCATCCTTTTTCATAGACTAGGTGACCATAGATGCTTGGGTTTATCTCTGGACTTTCTATGCTGTTCCACTGATCTATATTTCTGTTTATGTGCTAGTACCATATTGTTTTGATGACTGTAGCTTTGTAGGATAGTCTGAAGTCAGGAAGCCTAACTCCTCCAGCTCCTTTCTTCTTTCCCAAGATTGCTTTGGCTATTCGTCTTCTGTGTTTCCACACAAATTGTAAATTTTTTTCTTCTAATTCTGTGAAAAAAGCCATTGACAATTTGATAGGGATTTCATTGAATCTGTAGATTGCTTTGGTTAGTATAATCATTTTGACAGTATTGCTTCATCCAATCCAAAACATGTTATAGCTCTCCGTATGTTGTGTCATCTATGATTTCTTTCATCGGTATCTTATAGTTTTCTGAGTAGTTCTCTTGCCTCCTTGGGTAGGTTTATTGCTAGGAATTTTATAATTTTTGATGTGATGGTAAATGGGATTGTTTCCTTAAGTCCTCTTTCTGATCTTTCATTGTTAGTGTATAGAAATGCAAGAGATTTCTGTGTATTAATTTTGTATCCTGCAACTTTACCAAATTCAATGATGAGCTCTAGTAGTTTTCTGGTAGCATCTTTAGGATTTTCTATGTATAGTATCATGTTGTCTGCAGTGACAGTTTTACTTCTTCTTTTCCAATTTGGATTCCTTTTATTTCTTTTTCTTCTCTGATTGTCATTGCTATGATTTCCAAAACTATGTTGAATAAAAGTGGCAAGAGAGGACATCCTTGTCTTGTTCCTGATCTTAGAGGAAATGCTTTCAGGTTTTCACCATTGAGAATGATGTTAGCTATGGATTTGTCATATATGGCCTTTATTATGTTGAGGTATGTTCCCTCTATGCCCACTTTATGGAGAGTTATCATAAATGTATGTTGAATTTTCTCCAAAGCTTTTTCTGGACCCATTGAAATGATCATATGGTTTTTATCTTTCATTTTGTTAATGTGGTTATCACAATGTGTTATCACATTTATTGATTTGCATATATTGAAGAAACCTTGCATCCCCAGGATAAATCCCACTTGGTCATGGTGTATGATCCTCTTAATGTGTGGTTGGTTTTGGTTTGCTGTTATTTATTTGAGGGGTTTTTGGCTATATTCATCATTGATATTTGCCTGTAATTTTCTTTTTTTGTGATATCTTTTTCTGATTTTTATATCAAGATGATGGTGGCCTTGTAGAATGAGCTCGGGAGAGTTCCTTCCTCTGCAATTTTTTGGAAGAATCTCGGAAGGATAGGTGTCAACTCTTCTCTAAATGTTTGATAGAATGTGCCTGTGAAGCCATCTGATCCTGGACTGTCGTTTGTTGGAGGTTTTTAATCACAGTTTTAATTTCAGTACTTGTGATTGGTCTGTTCATATTTTCTATTTCTTCCAGGTTCAGTCTTGGAAGGTTATACCTTTCTAAGAATTTGTCCATTTCTTCCAGGTTGTCCATTTTATTGGCATAGAGTTGCTTGTAGTAGTCTCTTAGGATGCTTTGTATTTCTGCGGTTTCTGTTGTAACTTCTTTTTCATTTCTAATTTTATTGATTTGAGTTCTCTCCCTCTTGATGAGTCTGGCTAATGGTTTATCAATTTTGTTTATCTTCTCAAAGAACCAGCTTTTAGTTTCATTGATATTTGCTATTGTTTTCTTCATCTCTATTTCATTTATTTCTGCTCTGATCTTGATGATTTCTTTCCTTATGCTAACTTTGAGTTTTGTTTGTTCTTCTTTCTCTGATTGCTTTAGGTGTAAAGTTATGTTGTTTATTTGAGACTTTTCTTGTCTCCTGAGGTAAGATTGTATTGCTATAAACTTCCCTCTTAGAACTGCTTTTGCTGCATCCCATAGGTTTTGGATTGTCATGTTTTATTATCATTTGTCTCTAGGTATTTTTTGATTTCCTCTTTGATATCTTCAGTGACCCATTGGTTGTTCAGTAACATATTGTTTAGTCTCTCTATATTTGTGCTTTTTCCAGTTCTTTGTCCTCTAATTGATTTCTTACCACAACACTATGAGATTAGAAAAGATACTTGATATGATTTCAGTTTTCTTAAATTTTATTTAAGAATTGTATTTCTGCGGTAAACTTAAATTTACCAAGGCTTGATTTGTGAGGCAAGATGTGATGTATCCTGGAGAATGTTCGGTGTGCACTTGAGAAGAAACTGTATGCTGCTGCTTTCAGATGGAATATCCTATGAATATCAATTAAATTTATCTGGTCTAATGTGTCATTTAAGGGTTGTGTTTCCTTATTAATTTTCTGTGTGGATGATCTGTCCATTGGTGGAATGGTCCCCCACTAATATTGTGTTACTGTTGATTTCCCCTTTTATGGCTGTTAGAATTTGCCTTAGGTATTGGATTGGCCAAAATATTCATTTGGGGTTTTCCATAACATTTTATGGAAAACCCTGAATGAACTTTTTGGATAACTCAATATTAAGGTACTCCTATGTTGGGTGCAAATATATTTATAATTGTTATATACTCTTCATGGATTGATCTTTTACTCATTAGGTAGTGTCCTTTGTTTTTTGACACATTGTTTTATTTTAAAGTCTATTTTTTCTGATATGAATATTGTTACTCCAGCTTTCTTTTGATTTCCATTTGCATGGAATATCTTTTTCCATCCCCTCGCTTTCAGTCTGTATGTGTCCCTAGGTCTGAAGTGGGTCTCCCATAGACAGCATATATACGGGTCTTGTTTTTGTATCCATTCAGCCAGTCTATGTCTTATGCTTGGAGTGTTTAATCCATTTACATTTAAGGTAGTATCAATATGTATGTTACAATTGCCATTTTCTTAATTGTTTTGGGTTTATTTTTGTAGGTCTTTTTCTTCCCTTCCTCTTTTGTTCTCTTCTCATGTGGTTTTATGACCATGTTTAGCGCTGTGTTTGGGTTGCTTTTTCTTTTTTTGTGTGTGTACCTTGTAGATTTTTGGTTTGCATTTCCCATGAGGCTTTGAGATTTTGATGTAGCAGTATGTACATACTGCTATATCAAAACCTCATATATATATATATGTGTGAGTGTGTGTGTATATATATATATGTATATATGGTTGTTTTACGTTGCTGGTCTCAATTTAAAATACAGTTCCTCTTTCCTGCATTTGTACTCTCCTCTTCTCATGGTTGCTTGTTGTTTTTTTGTTTTTTAACATCTTTATTGGAGTATAATTGCTTTACAATGGTGTGTTAGTTTCTGCTTTATAACAAAGTGAATCAGTTATACATATACATATGTTCTCATATCTCTTCCCTCTTGCATCTCCCTCCCTCCCACCCTCCCTATCCCACCCTCCCTATCCCACCCCTCTAGGTGGTCACAAAGCACCGAGCTGATCTCCCTGTGCCATGTGGCTGCTTCCCACTAGCTATCTATTTTATGTTTGGCAGTGTATATATGTCCATGCCACTCTCTCACTTTGTCACAGCTTACCCTTCCCCCTCCCCATATCATCAAGTCCATTCTCTAGTAGGTCTGTGTCTTTATTCCCTTCTTACCCCTAGGTTCTTCATGACCTCTTTTTTTTTTAGATTCCATATATATGTGTTAGCATACGGTATTTGTTTTTTTCTTTCTGACTTACTTCACTCTGTATGACAGACTCTAGGTCCATCCACCTCACTACAAATAACTCAATTTCGTTTCTTTTTATGGCTGAGTAATATTCCATTGTATATATGTGCCACATCTTGTTTTGATATCATATTTTTCTATGGATGATTTCCTACTTTTACTGTATGTTTGCCTTTACCAGTGAGCTTTCCCATTTGTGATTTTCTTGTTTCTAGTTGTGGCCTCTTTTTTTTCCTTTGCCTAGAGAAGTTCCTTTAGTATTCATTGTAAAGCTTGTTTGATGGTGCTAACTTCTCTTAGCTTTTGCTTGTCTGTAAAGCTTTTCATTTCTTTGTCAAATATGAATGAGAGCTGTGCTGGGTAGAGTATTCTTGTTTGCAGTTTTTTCCCATTCATCACTTTAAATATATTGTGCCACTCCCTTCTGGCCTGCAGAGTTTCTGCTGAAAAATCAGCTGATATCGTTATGGGGATTCCCTTGTATGGTATTTGTTGCTTTTGATAATTTTTCTTTGTATTTAATTTTTGTTAGTTTGATTAATATGTGTCTTAGTGTTTTCCTCCTTGTATTTATCCTGTATGGGACTCTCTGTGCTTCATGGACTTGGGTGACTATTTCCTTCCCCATATTACAGAATTTTTCAACTATAATCCCTTCAAATATTTTTTCAGTCCCTTTCTTTTTCTCTTCTTCTTCTGGAACCCCTATAATGTGAATATTGCTGTGTTTAATGTTGTCCCGGAGGTCTCTGAGACTGTCTTCATTTCTTTTCATTCTTTTTCCTTTATTCTATTCTGTGGTAGTGATTTCCACTACTCTGTCTTCCAGCTCACTTATTCATTCTTCTACCTCAGTTATTCTGCTATTGATTCCTTCTAGTGTATTCTTCATTTCAGTTATTGTGTTGTTCATCTCTGTTTGTTTGTTCTTTAAATCTTCTAACTCCTTGTTAAACATTTCTTGTATCTTCTTGATCTGTGACCCTTTTCTTTTTCTGAGATTTTGGATCATCTTTATTATCATTACTCTGAATTCTTTTTCTGGTAGATTTGCCTCTCTTCTCTTCATTTAGTTGTTTTTGTGGGTTTTTATCTTGTTCCTTCTGTTGCAACATATTTCTCTGTCATCTCATTTTGTCTAACTTACCGTTTGTGGTCTCCTTTCCTCAGGCTGCAGAACTGTAGTTCCTCTTGCTTCTGGTGGGTGAGGTTGTTACAGGGACTTGTGCTTGCTTCCTGGTGGAAGGGACTGGGGCCTGCCCTCCAATTGGTGGAGCTGGGTCTTGTCCCTCTGGTGGGCTGACCATGTTGTGGGATATGTTTGGGGCTGACTGTGAGCTTAGTATGACTTTAGGCAGCCTATCTGCTGATGGTTGGGGCTCTGTTCCTGTCTTGCTGGTTTCTTGGCCTGAGGCATTCCAGCACTGGAGCCTGCAGGCACTTGGGTGTGGCTGGGTCTTGGTGCCAAAATGGGGACCTCTGGGAGAGCTCATGCCAATTAATATTCCCTGAGGCCTCTGCTACCTGTGTCCATGCCCCCATGGTGAGCTATAGCCAAGCCCCACCTCCCCAGGAGACACTCCAAGAGCCCTTGGTAGTTCTAGCCCAGGCTCCTATGGAAGTACTGCTTTGTGCTGGGTCCCAGTGCATGTGAGACCTTGTGTGCACCCTCAGTGAGTGGAGTCTGTTTCCTCTAGCCCTGTGGAGCTCTTGCACTCAAGCCTCACTGGCCTTCAATGCTAACTGCTCTGGGGGTTCTTCTTCCTGATGCCAGACCCTCATACTGTCTTGGAGGGATATTTGTATGTAGGAACGTCCCTGTGTAGCCTGCGTGGGTGTGATTTTTTATTTTCTTTTTTTGGTGCGAGGGCTGTATTTGGTATGGTTGTCTGCCACCTCTTCCCTCTGTATATGCTGGCAGATACGCCCTTATTAGGGGGATTGGCGGGTCTTGTGGTGACTAGAACCTGCCCTGGATATTGAGCAGGGCCTGCCCTTTGCTCTGTGGTTGTCACTGCACTTTCAGGGGCAGGGTCTGCTCTTTTGCTGTTGGAGTAGAGGCCCCAAAATCTGTTTCTTAGCTGTATTTCTGACCTGTGGTATGAGGTATGCAGAATTGGAGCACTCCCACTGTGAGAGAAGCCCCTGAGTATTCCTCCTCTGGAGCTGTTCACCTGTGAGCATGCTCTGTTGTGTTGCCTTTCACCCACTGTGTGAGCTCACAAGTTACTCTGTTGTTGGCACTGCTCTCAGCCCCACCTTAACCATCGGTATGCCAGCAGTTGGCCCTGGTGTCACTCAGGCATTGTTTTCACCAGGCCACCAGCATAGATCCACTGAAGTCAGGTGCCAGGATTGCAGTGATCATGGATCTGGAGCCCCTGTAGGTGCTATGGAGGCAGCTCTGACCTGGCCCAACCCCCATGTGTATGTGCTTACAAAGTCTACAGCTGCTAAAGCTAGACCTATCTCAGTTGCAGGAGCACTCATCTATTCAGATGTTCCACAGGTGCTGAGTTTACCGAGCCAGTCACGGGGATTTAATCCATGGTTTGTGCAGTGGCAAGGAGAGTTTTCAGCTATTCTTTGTTGCACTGCTCCTGGGGCTCACCTTTGGTTTCAGCCCCACCTCTGCATGTGGGCCACACACAGGCACCACTCCCCACCCAGGCAAGAGGGGGCAGAGGTGGTGACTGACTGGGGCATATGTGCTCACTCAGGTGGGAGGGGGAGGAGGCGGCGATTGCCTGGGGCTTGCTAGCATGCTCCAGTGGGAGCCCCTCCTAGTGCCTGTGGAGGCAGGGGCTGGTGTGCGGGGAGAGAAGCTGTCATGGTGGCCCTACCCTTTGCGTGTCACTCAACAATGGCACTTCGCTTCTATGGTGGTCTGGGATTCCTCCAGGAGTATTCCTGATTGCAGTGCTCCTCACTCCTGTCCCCTTAGTCTCTCTCCACAAAGCCAACAGCAGTCCTCTTCCCAGGTCTGCTCTCCAAATCCCATGTTCCAGCACCCAGCCCCCATCTGCACCAGTGGACACCTGTCTCAGGCTTAGGAGCACAGGGCTGTGGCATGGACCATCTGTGAGGTCTCACCTTGTCCTGTCTGGCACAGACAGGTTACTGCACTCTCCTCCAATAGCTCCTGAAGCTCCCCTTCTGTCCCAACTGATCTCACTGCTGGTAAGGGGGCATTCCTGGGTATGGGGATCTCTCTTCTCCTTCAGCTCCCCACAGGGACTCAGGTACCATCCCGCTCACGTCCTCCTTTATTTCCTTTTCTCTCTTCGTCCTACCTGGTTATGTGGGGATCTTTTCTTGTCCTTTTATGTGTCTGAGGTCTTCTGCTAGTGTTCAGCAGGTGCTGTGTGAGAACTATTTCATTGTAGATGTATTCTTGTTGCCCCTGTGGGAAGAGGTGAACTCCACATCCTCCTACTCTGCCATCTTGACCTCATTCTCTTCATCTTTTATAATTTACTCCAGTAGTTGTGGAGTGACAACCAGGATTATCATTTTTCTATCTTTATGTAGACAGCCCTTCTATTGAATTAAAAAGAAAAAGAAGAATGAAATATTCTAAATATTTTATAGTTATTTCAATATTCCAAACTACTTAAGGAAAGTTGGAAATACAAAAATTTCTGTTATTGTTCAACTGTAGGAAAGAAAGGTTTAGTTCTTTGGAATATTGGTCTAAGTTTTCTGGGTTCATTTAAAAATAAAAAAAGTAAATACTTTTTATGAAAAGTGTCAACACAAATTCCAAATTTAAAATGGTTGTGTTATTGAAGAGTTTGGATTGGATACTAGAACAAGGTTTTGTTTCCTATTTCATCTTTAGATCTATTTCATCCAATGAATTTGATAAATTATTAATTATAGATGTTTTCTGAGCACATGCAGCTCCATTCTTCATTGTACAAATTGAAGAACATAAGCTGAAAGAAATGTATTGAAAAATTAAGAGAATTTTACTAGAGGAAGAAGATAACAGTTTTTTTCTTTAGCCTAAAAAGATTGTTTAGGGAATATGCCTCAATGTAGCTTTTAAACCAATTTTATTACATAATGTGCTAAATAAGTGAACATGTTTTAAACCATGGTCATTCTTCTTTAGGAGGAAAATAAAAGCCTCATTTACAATTTAATTCTAATCCATTTGATTTGACAAGCTAAATGTGAGAATGTAAATAGAAAAAATGAAGGGAAGAGGAAAAATCTCTTCAGAAACAGGCTATTTTTCCTGCCACTCTGTTAGTATGTCAGGAGAAGGGTCTGAGCAACTTGGGAGTTAGAATGATTTATGGTGACTCATTCATTTTAATTATCCTTCTAAAGTTTTAAACACCACACAAACTCTTTTGGTTTTTCTCTCTTGGTTAATGTACCTCTTCTAAGAACATCGTACTGTAATTAAGTGATCAAATTCAAACTGCTACAATAGAAAAAGCTATAAACCTCTTTTAGATTTCAGGAAGTACAAAATCATCTCATTTCCTCTGACACCATAACTTTTACTGTTTGATTCATGCTTCTTCAAACTTTCTACGTAGTTTCTAAAACTGACCTTAGATAATGCTGAAGAAACAAGATTCCAGAAGAATGGCGTTTCGCCATGGAGCCGAGGACAATAAAGAAAAACAAAAAATAAACAAAAGAGCTCATTTATTTTAACACTATAGAAGTTCTCAAATTCAATTTTATTGCTTAGGATGAGCATATGAACCACAAAAAGTAGGCATTTATTTTTAGAAATTATCCACTGTTAGATCTAATGATGCTTTTATATACTTCAAAATAACTTACTCCCCCAAGCAGTCATGCTGAATAGAAAAGCACACTATCATCAGAAACATTTACCTCTTCAACTGAGCTTCCCATGTGTGTACTTGTATTCCCCAAACTACAAGTAAAAACAATTTTATAAAAATAATTCTGTGTCCTACACTACTCTAGTTTCTCTTAGGTATAAATATTAAATTTCCCCAGTGCCTGTCACATTCCAGATTTTATTCCAAAAGAGTGGACAAACTAAGAAAAATGTCCACTTTTTTAATAATTGCATTTTTTATTATCTTACATGAGCATAATACTTTGCAAAAACTAGAGGCCTGCTTAGACCTATATTAAAAGCTTTGCTAATAGTAGCATTATACATATTGTTAGTATCAACTGCTTAAATTTAGACAGACATTTTAAAATGTAATTCCTATTAAGGTTGAGAGTCTTAAAAAAGGAAGAAGCCTCTTAAATTGCTTGGAAATTCTATTTCTGAATTTGTAAGGGTTGAGTGAAAGATCCTTTCCCAAGATAGGCTCAGAGTCCAGGAAAGTAACACTAATTTAACTAACACTATCCAAAGTGAAGAAGAACAGAAAAAGGCCTTCAAAGACAGAGGCTAGGGCTTCCCTGATGTCGCAGTGGTTGAGAGTCCGCCTGCCGATGCAGGGGACACGGGTTCGTGCCCCTGTCATGGAAGATCCCACATGCCGCGGAGCGGCTGGGCACGTGAGCCATGGCCGCTGAGCCTGTGCGTCCGGAGCCTGTGCTCCGCAACGGGAGAGTCCACAATAGTGAGAGGCCTGCGTACCACAAAAAAAGACAGAGGCTAAAATCCCTCAGGGGACAAGAAGCCATTGAGAAGATGAAAAATTAAAACTGCATCTCAACCATCCATTTGACTTTCAGATACTGTGCATTGAAATGTGCCACTGCAAACCTCAAGGGATGTTTATGTGGGCTATGTTATGACAAAGTGGTCTTAGTATGACTGACAACATGGCAGGTGATTAAAAAGAAAAGTAGTAATGACTCTACATTATAAGCATTATTAAAGAGACTCATATTTGGTTAATTTACACATCTATTTCCAGGCTTTGCCTTGTCCATATTGGCTCCAATATGCTGTGCTCAACCAAGGACTACTTTTCTCACTCCTCCTCACCCATAGTTTGTGAAACCACTTGAATATTTCATATTCGATGGAATTTGAACTGAATGGATATTTGCCACTCTGGAGCCAATGATTTGAGTTATTTTCAAGCCTCTTTTTTTTCCACTTTAAACTCACCTGTGTTGGTGTTGGGAATCCCAGGCGTGTATCCTACAATAAAACTAAAAATGGATGCTTATATAGTCTGTGAGTATCAAGACACTGGGAAAATTATTTATTACTACAACAAAGTGACTACAGATAATAACATGACTTCCATGTAGCATAACTGGAGCATGAAGATCTACTGCTTGATCTGACATAAGTTCTGACTTTCAAGTCTTATGACAACTTTATTTCTCACTTTAATTAATAAAATTGCAACCTGTTTTTTTCCTTCAGTCTCCACTGTTTAGTTATCATAAGACATTCCCTCAGGGACTGATTATCCCTGAAAATGGAAAGAAAGGCATCCCTGAGCTTCCAAAGCAGACAGCCAGATGCAGCCAGCCTTCCCTTTGATCATTTTACTATAATTTACATCTTCATTCATTCTAATGATTTCTAAAATGAGGGTATAAATGTATTTGTTTCCAAATAAACTTTTTAATAACACCAGTTGAATAACTTCTGCTTTTCTTATAAAATGTTACTGTTTTATTTGAAATCAAATGTTAAGTTATATTGAGTGCATATTGATCAGAAGGAAATTTTTCATACTGGTCTATAGAAATATAAGAGATTGTTTATAAATATATAAGTTGAATTTTATCAAAGTTTTTTAATATATGTGTAGAATCTGGCATCTGGGTTTTATTAAACCCCTAAAAATGTTCAAGTACATCCCTGGAACCTGTGTTGTTTTTACATGGCAAAGAATCAAAGGGTCTTTGCAGTTATGAGTAGGGATATGGATTTTGAGATGGGAAATTATCCTGGATTATCCAGTTGGCCGAATCTAATCACATGAGCCCTCTAAAGCAAAAATCTTTCCTGGCTGGCATTAGAGCTAGATGTGACAATGGAAGGAGGGTCCAAGACATCTCATGATGCTGGCTTTGCAGATGAGGGAAGGAGAAGTCAACCTAAGGGATGTAGGTGATCTCTAGAACCTGGAAAAGGTAAGGAGACAGATTCTTCCTTAGAGTATTCAGAAAAGAACAGCCCTGCAGACATCCTAAGATCTGACCTACAGAAATGCAAGACACTAAATTTGTTCTGTGTAAGCTGCTGAATGTGTGGTAATTTGTTATGGCAGGAGTAGAAAACCAATACAGTGAATAATTTATATGAGATGTCAATTATAAGAAGAAGATAGCTGTGAAGGCATCTTATAATTGTGAAGATGAAGGACAAGGTTGAAACAGAAGGAGAATTCTCAGAGATTCAGCTCCATAAATAGAGCATGTCATTGGGTTTGTCATGAGGATTCCACTGCTTAATAATGCCCTTTGAATGAACTGTACATTTATGCACAGAGGATTCTCCTAACAGGACAAAAATCTTATAACCTCAACTTTGGGAAAAAGGATCGAGACGATGGATCTTGTACGATAAAAGAAGATGCACAGAATGTGGAAAAAATTTAAAGTAAGGTACCAATCTGTTTTTTCTCTAAGTGATATTCTTACAAACAGTGACAATAAACAAAGTATCCACTAGTTCAATTAAAAGGAACCTAGAGGAGGTGGCATTGGAGCTCATAGTGATTTTGGTTATTTTAGGTCGGATTGGGCTTTTGGAACTTCTGAGACCCTTGCTCTGATTTTTTCAAACTCTTTTGTGCTGCCAGTGATGAGTGTGTAGCACAGTTAAAGGGAGGATGATAGAGAAATCAGAAGAATGCTTGGTTATGTTTTTTTCTTTTTCCAGTTTTATTGCAATAATAATATTGTGTAAGTTTAAGGTGTACAGTGATGATTGGATGTATCTATATACTGCAAAATGTTTACCACAATAAGGTTAGTTAACACATCGTTCACCTCACAAAATTATCATGTTATTGTTGTTATGGAAAGAACATTAAATCTCTCATAACAACTTTCAAGTATATAATACAGTATTGTTAACTGTAGTCACCATGCTGTACCTTAAATGGCTGGAACTGATTCATCTTATAACTAAAAGTTTGTGCCTTTTGACTACTATCTCCCTAGTTCCCTCACTCCTTAGCCCCTGGCAACCACCATTCTGCTTTGTTTCTATGAGTTCAAAGATTTTAGAATACACATACAAGTGAGGTCATACAGTATTTTTCTCTCTGCTTGACATATTTCACTTAGCATAATGCCACAGGATCCATCCACGTTGTTGCAAATGACAGGATTTCCTCTTGATTTTATAGCTGAATAATACTCTGTTGTATATATAGACCTCATTTCTTCAGCATTCATTGGTTGATGGACATAGGTTTCCATGTGTTTGCTATTGTGAATAATCCTGCAATGAACATGGGAATACAGATATCTCTTCACAATAGTGATTTCATTTCCTTTGGAAATGTACCTACAAGTGAGATCACTGGATCATTTGGTAGTTCTATTTTTAATTTTTTGAGGAACCTCCATATTGTTTCCCATAGTGGTTGTACTAATTTATATTCTCACCAATGGTACATGAGGGTTCACTTTTCTCCACATCCTTGCCAACACTTGTCTCTTATCTTTTTGATGATAGCCATTCTAATAGGTGTGAGGTGATATCCCAATGTGGTTTTGATTTGCATTTCCTTGATGATTAGTGATGATGAGAATCTTTTCATATACTTCTTGGCCATGTGTATGTCATCTTTGGAGAAAGATGGATTCAAGTCCTCTGTCCATTTTTGTTTTGTTTGTATTTTTGTTACCGAGTTATATAAATTATATATTTTGCGTATTAACCCCTTATCCAATATACGGTTTGTAAATATTTCTCCTCTTCTGTAATGAAAGAGTTGCCTTTTATTGTTTATTTTGCTGTGCAGAAGCTTTTTAATTTGATATAGTCTCACTTGTTGATTTTCACTTTTGTTGCTTGGGCTTTTGGTGTCATATCCAAAAAATAATTGCCAAGACTGAGTCAAAGAGTTTTTTTACCCTATGATTTTTTCTACATGTTTATGGCTTCTGGTCTTAGGTTCAAGTCTTTAATCCATTTTCTGTTTATTTTTGTGTATGGTGTTAGGGAGTGTTCTAACTTAATTCTGTTACATGCAGCTGTCCAGTTTTCCCAGCATCACTTATTGAAGAGTCTGTCTTTTCTCTGTTGTATATTCTTGCCTTCTTTATCAAAGATAAGGTGACCATATGTGCATGGGTTTATCTCTGGGCTTTCTATCCTGTTCCATTGATCTATATTTCTGTTTTTGTGCCAGTACCATACTGTTTTCTAGTGTTTTTAATTCTCTGTTTCATTTATTTCTGCTCTGACCTTTGTTATCTTCTTCCTTCTGCTAATTTTGGGCTTAGCATATTCTAATTTTTTTTAAGTTAGGTTTTTTTTTTTTTTTTAAAGTTAGGTTGTTTGAGGTCTTTCTTTTTTTCTAATACAAGTATTTGTTGCTATAAACTTCTTTCTTAGCACCACTTCTTCCTATTATTAATTTCTGGTTTTGTATCATTGTTGTCGGAAAGGACATTTGGCAAGTCTTCTTAAATTTTCTGAGTGAGACTTGTTACCTAACATATGATCTCTCCTGGAGAATGTTCCATGTACACTTGAGAAGAATGTGTATTTTGCTGCTGTTGGAAGGAATGTTCTGTATATGTCTGATGGGTTTATTGGTCTAAAGCATGGTTCAAGTCCAGTGTTTCCTTGTTGATTGTCTGGATGATCTATTAATTGTTGAAAGTGGGGTATTGAAGAGTTCTATTATTGCACTATTGTCTGTTACTCCCTTCACATCTGTTAGTACTTGCCTAATATATTTAGATGCTCTAATGTTGGCTACATATATATTTATAACTGTTCTCTTGATGAATTGACCCCTTTCTCATTTCTGTCTCTTCTTACAGTTTTTACCTTAATTCTATTTCATCTGATAAAATATACCTGCCTATACTCTTTTTTGGTGTCCACTTGCTGCAATATCTTTTTCCATCCCTTCATCTTGAGACTGTGTGTATTCTTGAAGCTGAAGTAAGTCTCTTATAGGCACAATATAGTTGGGCCTTGTTATTTATTTATTTTTTAATCCATTCAGAATTCTATGCCTTTTGACTAGGGGATTTAATCCATTTACATTTCAAATAGTTATTGGTAGGTAAGGACTTACTCTTGCCATTTTGTTCATAGTTTTCTAACTTTTTTTTTTTTTTTTTGCGGTACACGAGCCTCTCACTGATGTGGCCTCTCCCGTTGCGGAGCACAGGCTCCAGACACGCAGACTCAGCGGCCATGGCTCACGGGCCCAGCCGCTCCACGGCATGTGGGATTTTCCCGGACCGGGGCACGAACCTGTGTCCCCTGCATCAGCAGGCGGACTCTCAACCACTGCGCCACCAGGAAAGCCCTAACTTATTTTTAATTCCTTTGTCCTTTTCTTCCTTACTGTCTTCTTTTGTGAATTGATGATTTTCATAATGGTATACTTTGATTCCCTTTTCCTTACCTTGTGTGTGTTTACTATACCCTTTTGCTTTTTGGTTACTCTCAGGCTTACTTTAAAACCTGTTATGGATATAACAGTCTATTTTAAGATGATAACAACTTCGATTACATACAAAAACTTTAACCTCTTACTCTCCTTGAATTTTATATTATTGAAGTCAAAATTATATATTTTTATATTGTGTACCCATTAAAATTTTTTTACAGCTATAGAGTTCAGTGATTAACACACCACCATATTTCACAATTAGATTATTCAGAATCTGACTGTATAATTACACTTACCGATGTGTTGTGTATTTTCATATGTTTTCATATTACAAATTAATGTATTTTTATTTAAGTTTGAAGAACGCGTTTCTTGTAAGGCAGATTTAGTGGTGATGAACCCTGTGTTTGGGAAAGTATATCGCCTTCATTTCTGAAGGACAACTTTGCAGGGTAAATTTTTCTTGGTTGGCATTTAAAAAATCTTTACAGCACTTTGTATATACCATCCCACTCCCCTGGCCTATAAAGTTTCTGAGAAATCTACTGATAGCTTTGTGGGGTTCATGCAAGTGTATAGATGGAGGGGGCTAACAGCATGTAAGCCTAGTGGTGCAGGCCAGTGACTGAAAATAGGATCAAATTCAGACCCATAAGTAGCTGTGGGAGCCTTGCCTGTCTGCATGCACTTCCATGGCTGCAGGATGTCACCACAGGTGTGCATATGGCAGTAAAGCCTGGTGACAGAATTCAGGCCAGCAACATACAAGTGCACAGCTAGAGGGCTAGTGCCAGGTGTGCACATTGCAGTGGGGTCAGCCCTTAGGGTATAGGCTGGCGTCTTGCATGCATGCAGTGGCAGAGGCCTCAGCTAGCTGCAAGTGTGGATCTCAGGCTCAGGCAGGATTTATGGGAGAGACCAGGGAAGGACTTAGTAGTGTCTACAAATATGAATATCAGTGAGGCAAAAAGCGGTGAAATCTGCAGGGGCTCTGTGGTGGTGGTTCTGGCTGTTGGCTTTTTCAGTGCTTGGGTGCTCTGCATAGCAAGTCACTGGGAACTGTGGTCACTTCCACTGAATGGCTGATACTGGTAGCCCCTGCTCTACTTGTTTAAACCCATCCCTGTTCATCTCAGCTTTGCTGAGTCTCAGGGTCTCTAGGTGGGGTGTAACCTAAGCACACTCTTCCTGCTATGTCCTGAAAGGCTGGGGAAGCTGGTGGTTCACCTCGTGCTCCCTTTCTTAATGAAGGGAACTCTTTTGAGCCAGGTAGTTCCTTCCTGAGGAGTGCCAGCCAGGGAGATGGGATGATACTGAAGCTGTTTCTCCTTCTCTTTTTGTGTGATTGGTCTCAGAATTTTTATTCTTCTGTGTTGGTGAAGTTTCTTAAGTGGAGTTCTGAGATATCCCAGAGCTGCTTTTGTTCACACTTTTCAGTTTTTTGATATTTGTGGGGCAACAGAGTCTGGAGTCTCCTACTTCACCATCTTGGTGATGTCATGCTGACATGATCTATGTTCTTTTCCTCATGGAATTTTTGTTTACTCATGTGCCAGTGTCAGTGTTTCAAATATAGTAGCTTTATAATATGGTTTAATATTTAGTAAAATATGTGACCTTGACCATTATTTAGCTTTTTGGATTTTCTAGTTAATCTTTATTTTTTAACGTCTTTATTGGAGTATAATTGCTTTACAATGGTGTGTCAGTTTCTGCTTTATAGCAAAGTGAATCAGTTATACATATGTATGTGTCCCCATATCTCTTCCCTCTTGCATCTCCCTCCCTCCCACCCTCTGTATCCCACCCCTCTAGGTGGTCACAAAGCACGGAGCTGATCTCTCTGTGCTATGTGGCTGCTTCCCACGAGCTATCTATTTTACATTTGGTAGTGTATATATGTCCATGCCACGCTCTCACGTTGTCCTAGCTTACCCTACCCCCTCCCCGTATCCTCAAGTCCATTCTCTAGTAGGTCTGCATCTTTATTCCCGTCTCGCCCCTAAGTTCTTCTGACCATTTTCTTTTATTTTTAGATTCCATATATATATGTTAGCATATGGTATTTGTTTTTCTCTTTCTGACTTCACACTCTATGACAGTCTCTATGTCCATCAGCCTCACTACAAATAACTAAGTTTCATTTCTTTTTATGGCTGAGTAATATTCCATTGTATATATGGGCCACATCTTCTTTATCCATTCATCTGTTGATGGACACTTAGGTTGCTTCCATGTCCTGGCTATAATGAACATTGTGGTACATGACTCTTTTTGAATTATGGTTTTCTCAGGTTATATGCCCAGTAGTGGGATTGCTGGGTCGTATGGTAGTTCTATTTTTAGTTTTTTAAGGAATCTACATACTGTTCTCCATAGTGGCTCTATCAATTTACATTCCCACCAACAGTGCAAGAGGATTCCCTTTTCTGCACACCCTCTCCAGCATTTATGGTTTGTAGATTTTTTGATGATGGCCATTCTGACCAGTGTGAGATGATATCTCATTGTAGTTTTGATTTGCATTTCTCTAATGATTAATGATGTTGAGCATTCTTTCATGTGTTTGTTGGCAATCTGTATATCTCCTTTGGAGAAATATCTATTTAGGTCTTCTGCCCATTTTTAGATTGGGATTTTTTGTTTTTTGGATATTGAGCTGCATGATTTGCTTGCATGTTTTGGAGAGTAATCCTTTGTCAGTTGCTTCATTTGCAAATCTTCTCTCCCATTCTGAGGGTTGTCTTTTCATCTTGTTTATGGTTTCCTTTACTGTGCAAAAGTTTTAAGTTTCATTAGGTCCCATTTGTTTATTTTTGTTTTTCTTTCCATTTCTCTAGGAGGTGGGTCAAAAGGATCTTACTGTGATTTATGGCATAGAGTGTTCTGCCTATGTTTTCCTCTATAAGTTTGATGATGTCTGGCCTTATATTTAGGTCTTTAATCCACTTTGAGTTTATTTTTGTGTATGGTGTTAAGGATTGTTCTAATTTCACTCTTTTACTTGTAGCTGTCCAGTTTTCCCAGCACCACTTATTGAAGAGGCACTCTTTTCTCCACTGTATATTCTTGCCTCCTTTATCAAAGATAAGGTGACCATATGTGCATGGGTTTATCTCTGAGCTTTCTATCCTGTTCCATTGATGTATATTTCTGTTTTTGTGCCAGTACCATATTGTCTTGATTACCGTAGCTTTGTAGTATAGTCTGAAGTCAGGGAGCCTGATTCCTCCAGCTCCGTTTTTCTTTCTCAAGATGCTTTGGCTATTCGGGATCTTTTGTGTTTTCATACACATTGTGAAAGTTTTTGTTCTTCTTCTGTGAAAAATGCCAGTGGTAGTTTGATAGGTATTGCAATGAATCTGTAGATTACTTTGGGTAGTAGAGTCATTTTCACAATGTTGATTCTTCCAATCCAAGAACATGGTATATCTCTCCATCTATTTGTATCATCTTTAATTTCTTTCATCAGTGTCTTATAATTTTCTACATACAGGTCTTTTGTCTCCTTAGGTAGGTTTATTCCTAGATATTTTACTCCTTTTGCTGCAATGGTAAATGGGAGTGTTTTCTTAATTTCTCTTTCACATTTTCATCATTAGTGCATAGGAATGCCAGAGATTTCTGTGCATTAATTTTGTATCCTGCTACTTTACCAAATTCATTGATTAGCTCTAGTAGTTTTCTGGTAGCATCTTTAGGATTCTCTATGTGTAGTATCATGTCATCTGCAAACAGTGACAGCTTTACTTCCTCTTTTCTGATTGGGATTCCTTTTATTTCTTTTTCTTCTCTGATTGCTGTGGCTAAAACTTCCAAAACTGTTGAATTATAGTGGTGAGAGTGGGCAACCTTGTCTTATTCCTTATCTTATTGGAAATGGTTTCAGTTTTTCACCATTGATGATGATGTTGGCAGTGGGTTTGTCATATATGACCTTTATTATGTTTAGGAAAGTTCCCTCCATGCTTACTTTCTGGAGGGTTTTTATCATAAATGCGTGGTGAATTTTGTCAAAAAGTTTCTCTGCATCTATTGAGATGATCATATAGTTTTTCTGCTCCAGTTTTTTAATATGGTGTATCATATTGATTGATTTGCGTATATTGAAGAATCCTTGCATTCCTAGGATAAACCCCACTTGATCTTAGTGTATGATCCTTTTAATGTGCTGTTGGATTCTGTTTGCTAGTATTTTGTTGAGGATTTTTGCATCTATGTTCATCAGTGATATTGGTCTGTAGTTTTCTTTCTTTGTGATGTCTTTTTCTGGTTTTGGTATCAGAGTGATGGTGGCCTTGTAGAATGAGTTTGGGAGTGTTCCTCCCGCTGCTATATTTTGGAAGAATTTGAGAAGGATAGGTCTTAGCTCTTCTCTAAATATTTGATAGAATTTGCATATGAAGCCATCTGGTCCTGGGCTTTGGTTTGTTGGAAGATTTTTAATCACAGTTTCAATTTCAGTGCTTGTGATTTGTCTGCTCATATTTTCTATTTCTTCCTGGTTCAGTCTCAGAAGGTTGTGCATTTCTAAAAATTTGTGCATTTCTTCCAGGTTTTCCATTTTATTGGCATAGAGTTGCTTGTAGTAATCTCTCATGATCCTTTGTATTTCTGCAGTGTCAGTTTTTACTCCTTTTTCATTTCTAATTCTATTGATTTGAGTCTTCTCACTTTTTTTCTTGGTAAGTCTGGCTAATGGTTTATGAATTTTATCTTCTCAAAGAACCAGCTTTTCATTTTACTGATCTTTGTTATTGTGTCCTTCATTTCTTTTTCATTTATTTCTAATCTGATCTTTATGATTTCTTTCCTTCTGCTAACTTTGGGGTTTTTTTGTTCTTCTTTTTCTAATTGCTTTAGGTGTAAGGTTAGGTTGTTTATTTGAGATGTTTCTCGTTTCCTAAGGTAGGCTTGTATAGCTATAAAATTCCCTCTTAGAACTGCTTTTGCTGCATCCCATAGGTTTTGGGGAGTTGTGTTTTCATTGTCATTTTCTTCTAGGTATTTTTTCATTTCCTCTTTGATTTCTTCAGTGATCTCTTGGTTCTTAAGTAGTGTGTTGTTTAGCCTCCCTGTGTTTGTATTTCTTACACATTTTTTCCTGTATTTGATATCTCGTCTCATAGCATTGTGGTTGGAAAAGATACTTGATACAATTTCAATTTTCTTAAATTTACCAAGGCTTGTTTTTTGACACAACATATGATCTATCCTGAAGAATGTTCCATGATCACTTGATAAGAGTGTGTATTTTGTTGTTTTTGGATGGAATATCCTATAAATATCGATTAGGTCCTTCTTGTGTAATGTATCATTTAAAGCTTGTGTTTCCTTATTTATTTTCATTTTGGATGATCTATCCATTGGTGAATGTAGGGTGTTAAAGTCCCCTACTATGGTGGTTTTACTGTCAGTTTCCCCTTTTATGGCTCTTAGTATTTGCCTTATGTATTGAGGTCCTAGTATGTTCAGTGCATAAATATTTACAATTATTATATCTTCTTGGACTGATCCCTTTATCATTATGTAGTGTCCTCTTTGTCTCTTGTAAAAGTCTTTGTTTTAAAGTCTGTTTTGTCTGATATGAGAATTGCTACTCCAGCTTTCTTTTGATTTCAGTTTGCATGGAATATCTTTTTCCATCCCCTCACTTTCAGTCTGTAAGTGTTCCTAGGTCTGAAGTGGGTCTTTTGTAGAGAGCATATATAGAGGTCTTGTTTTTGTATCCATTCAGCCAGTCTCTATCTTTTTGTTGGAGCATTTAATCCATTTGCATTTAATGTAGCTCTCAAAAGGTATGTTCCTATTACCATTTTCTTAATTGTTTTGTGTTTATTATTGTAGGTCTTTTCCTTCTCTTGTATTTACTGCTTAGAGAAGTTCCTTTAGCATTTATTGTAAAGCTGGTTGTTGGTGCTTAATTCTCTTAGCTTTTGCTTGTTTGTAAAGCTTTTAATTTCACTGTCCAAACTGAATGAGATCCTTGCTGGGTAAGGTAATCTTGGTTGTAGGTTTATCTCTTTCGTCACTTTAAATATGTCCTGCCACTCCCTTCTGGCTTACAGAGTTTGTGCTGAAAGATCAGCTGTTAACCTTATGGGGATTCCCTTATGTGTTACTTGTTTTTCCCTTGCTGCTTTTAATATTTGTTCTTTGTATTTAATTTTTGATAGTTTGATTAATATGTGTCTTAGCATGTTTCTCCTTGGATTTATCCTATATGGGACTCTCTGTGCTTCCTGGACTTGATTAACTATTTCCTGTCCCATATTAGAGTAGTTTTCAACTATAATCTCTTCAAATATTTTCTCAGTCCCTTTCTTTTTCTCTTCTTTTTCTGGGACCCCTATAATTTGAATGTTGGTACATTTAATGTAGTCCCAGAGGTCTCTGAGACTGTCCTCAATTCTTTTCTTTCTTTTTTCTTTATTCTACTCTGCAGTAGTTATTTCCAGTATTTTATCTTCCAGGTCACTGATACATTCTTCTGCCTCAGTTATTCTCCTATTGATCCTTTATAGAGAATTTTTAATTTCATTTATTGTGTTGTTTATCCCTGTTTTTTAGCTCTTTAGTTCATCTAGATCCTTGTTAAACGTTTCTTGTATTTTCTCCATTCTATTTCCAAGATTTTGGATCATCTTTACTATCATTATTCTGAATTCTTTTTCAGGTAGACTGTGTATTTCCTCTTCTTTTGTTAGGTCTGGTGGGTTTTTGCCTTGCTCCTTCATCTGCTGTGTGTTTCTCTGTCTTCTCATTTTGCTTAACTTACTGTTTTTGGGGTCTCCTTTTCCTAGACTGAAGGTTCATAGTTTCCATTGTTTTTGGTGTCTGTCCCCCGTGGTTAAGGTTGGTTCAGTGGTTTGTGTAGGCTTCCTGATGGAGGGGACTAGTGCCTGTGTTCTGGTGGATGAGGCTTGATCTTGTCTTTCTGGTGGGCACGTCCATGTCTGGTGGTGTGTTTTGGGGTGTCTGTGGCCTTATTATGATTTTAGGCAGCCTCTGTGCTAATGGATGGGGGTGTGTTCCTGTCTTGCTAGTTGTTTGGCATAGGGTGTCCTGCACTGTAGCTTGCTGGTCATTGAGTGAAGCTGGGTGCTGGTGTTGAGATGGAGATCTCTGGGAGATTTTCACCATTTGATACTGTGTGAAGCTGGGAGGTCTCTTGTGGACCAGTGTCTGAAATTGGTTCTCCCTGCTCAGTGGCACAGCCCTGATCCTGGCTGGAGCACCAAGAGCCTGTCCTCCACACTGCTCAGAATAAAAGTGAGAAAAATAAGAAAGGGAGAGAGAAGAAGATAAAATAAAATAAACTTATTAAAAACTAATTATTGAGAAAAAAAATTTAAGTAACAAAACAAAACAAAAACAGAAAAATGGACAGTCAGAACCGTAGGACAAATGGTAAAAGCAAAGCTATACAGACAAAAGCATACACATACACACTCACAAAAAGAGTAAAAGGGAAAAAAAATATATATATATCATTGCTCCCAAAGTTCACCTCCTCATTTTGGGATGATTCGTTATCTATTCAGGTATTCCTCAGATGCAGGGTACATCAAGTTTATTGCGGAGATTTAATCCGCTGCTCCTGAGGCTGCTGGGAGAGATTTCCCTTTCTCTTCTTTGTTGGCACAGCTCCTGGGGTTCAGCTTTGGATTTGGCCCTGCTTCTGCGTGTTGGTCGCCGGAGGGTGTCTGTTCTTCGCTCAGACAGGACGGGGTTAAAGGAGCCGCTGATTCAGGGGCTCTGGCTCACTCAGGCTGGGAGTAGGGAGGGGTACAGAGTTCGGGGCAAGCCTGCGGCAGCCGAGGCCAACATGACATTGCACCAGCCTGAGGCATGCCATGCATTCTCCTGGGGAAGTTGTCCCTGGATCACTGGACCCTGACAGTGGTGGGCTGCACAGGCTCCCCGGAAGGGAGGTGTGGAGAGTGACCTGTGCTCGCACACAGGGTTCTTGGTGGCGGCAGCAGCAGCCTTAGCATCTTATGCCCATCTCTGGGGTCCGCGCCTGTGTTTGGAGCTCCTTTAAGCAGCGGTCTTAATCCCCTCTCCTTGCGCACCAGGAAACAAAGAGGCAAGAAAAAGTCTCTCACCTCTTCGGCAGGTCCAGACTTTTTCCCGGACTTCCTCCCGGCTAACTGTGGCACACTAGCCCCCTTCAACCTGTGTTCATGCAGCCAACCCCAGTCCTCTCCCTGGGATCCGACCTCCGAAGCCCGAGCCTCAGCTCCCAGCCCCGACCTGTCCCGGAGGGTGAGCAGACAAGCCTCTCGTGCTGGCGAGTGCTGGTCGGCACCGATCCTCTGTGTTGGAATCTCCCCGTTTTGCCCTCTGCACCCCTGTTGCTGCACTCTCCTCCATGGCTCTGAATCTCCCCCCGTCCGCCACCCGCAGTCTCCGCCTGCTAAGGGGCTTCCTAGTGTGTGGAAACCTTTCCTCCTCCATGGCTCCCTCCCACTGGTGCAGGTACCATCCCTATTCTTTTGTCTCTGTTTTTTTCTTTCTTCTTTGCCCTACCCAGGTGTGTGGGGAGTTTCTTGCCTTTTGGGAGATCTGAGGTCTTCTGCCAGCGTTCAGTAGGTGTTCTGTAGGAGTTGTTCCACATGTAGATGTATTTCTGATGTATTTGTGGGGTGGAAGGTGATATCTGTGTCTTACTCTTCTGCTATCTTGAAGCTCCCTAGTTATTGTTATATGTTAATCTTCAAAATATATTTTAGAATCATTTTGACATTTTCAAATAGTAAAAATATATATATAATTCCTCTTGGGGTGTTAGATACTCTTCAAGTACCGAAATGCATCTTATATGAATGTATGAGGACTCACCCTAATTGTACATTATGATTTTAGAAATGGATTAATAATATATATTGATTAATTCTTTAATAATTACTAATTAAGCCCCTACCATGTGCCATTCCCTGTTCTAATCATTTGGGATACAAAATACACCAAACCACCTGCTTTCATGGAATCTATGTTATGGTAAAGGGAGAGAGATGGGAAATAGATGAACATATTCTATGTATGTTAGTCAGCTATTGCCATAATAACAAGTTACTATGAATTTTGTGGCTTAGAACAATAAACATTTACTGTTCTTGCCCCTCGGTCTGTGGGTGGGCTCAGATGGCCATGCTTCAGGTTGTGGGTAGCCTGGGCTTGGCCCAAGGCTGCAGACTGTGCTCTCCATGGGTTTCCTCTTTCTTTTTGATGAGCAACTACTCAGTCCTGTCCTTCTCACAGCAGAACCTGGAAGTCCCAGGAAAAAACGAAACCTCACAGGCTTGTACAACAAGCCTCTGCTTATATCACAAGAATATATATATATATATATATATATATATATAACTGAATCACCTTGCTGTACACCAGAAAGTGACACAGCATTGTAAATCCAACCATATTTTCAATTAAAAAAAATAGTTGGATCAAGTTATTAAATATTGAAGAAAAATATGTCTGGGCCACAAAAAATGCATATGCTGGCTGAATTCAGGTAGAGGAGGAAGTGATTTGCAACTACTCCCTGATGTAGTGTTTTGTGATGGTTTGAAAGAACAGTAGGAATTTTTACCTCAATGACGATCACTTCTGAAAGTCTATATTCAGCTTAGGTTCACAGTTAATACAGTATAAGATAGGAACTATCAAGGTGACATGTGGGCTTCCCTGGTGGCGCAGTGTTTGAGAGTCCGCCTGCTGATGCAGGGGACATGGGTTCGTGCCCGGTCTGGGAAGATCCCACATGCCGCGGAACGGCTGGGCCCATGAGCCATGGCCGCTGAGCCTGCGCGTCCAGAGCCTGTGCTCCACAACGGGAGAGGCCACAACAGTGAGAGGCCCGCGAACCACACACACAAAAAAAGAAAAGATGACATGCATTTATATAATCTATTCCCCCCTTAAAACTCTTTCTTGCTATGGAAATAAGAAAGAGCAGACAATGACATAGATGCTCTTGCAAATGTGAAAATACATGCTTCTAAATTTATGCTCTAATATCTTTATCAAAACATCAGTGCCCTCTATAACAAATTTTATGAACCAGTTAGTGGGTGCCATTGCCTCCCAGAAAGAATTTGCATGAGTCATAAGATACAAAATTTTGCAGTTGGGCAAAAGGTAATAAAACACTTTCTAAACCATGATGTTATTTTACTCACGACAAACTGAAACACACTGTGACTGAGAATTATTAACTCTTCTGTAAGTTGTGCTATTTCATTCATAGACTCCTTTCCATAAGCTTTTGGTTAAAATACTACAAATAACTGAAGAGCCGATCAACAATAAATACCAAGGGGTCTCCAGTAAACAATGGTTTATGTTTTCTCTTCATATTACTTTCAAACATTCTCTAGTTGAAAAGATAAATTATTCCCATTAATTAAAAAAATAGGATTTTCTCAGTCTCAAGAAAGAAGCATGGAAGGAAATGAAAACACAATTTTGAAATCGTTACCTGAGAATATATAACTGACAGAAGGAAAAATTGCCTTTTATAAAATGTCTTTTCTCTGGTGGCATTCTGTTAATGAGTTCTTATTATTTAAAATGATTTCCTAAGAAATATTTTTTTATGAGCCATCGTTGTAATACTGTTTCAGTGCTTCAGCATCATTTTCAAACACTGTCTGACTGATATAAAATTTAATCATGATTTTACTTAATTTTGCTGGGTCTTGCTTATTCCATTTCCTAGAAAATAATTTTTTTCCTTCTTACTTCCCCCTTCTCTTGTGTGTTCTCTCTGTCCCCTCCCTTCTTCATTTTACTGGAGCATGTTCCCTTAACTTCAGTAAACCCTTGAACTTAATAGGTCCCCCAGCAACCTCCCCCTCTTAATTCTAGCTCTCCGGAGACTGTATTTCATGGCAAAACCCTATTAGCTTATTTTGATGTTTTTATCTTTCTGTGATTAGCAACCAGTCGTGCAGCCTAAACAGACAATTTTCTGAGGGCACTAAGTGGGTTTTCAGATCTCCTGTGAGGAGGAATGAGTTTCAATAAAACATTAGGCCACTACCAAAGTTGACTGCCTTGAGTGATGTAACATCTTATGTGGTTGCTGCCTTTTACTGTAAGTTTACACTCCCATGAACATTAACTCTGCCTTTCCACAGTGCTTTAAGTGAAGGTTTGCACGCAAATACGGCCTCCAAAGTTACCTCAGGCTAAAGTACTTCCATCATCGACAAAATTAAGCGTCACAGTAAGTCTCTGGTGGTTTAGTTGGCCTCAGATTCAGTTGTGGCTCATGTTTTTTTAATGTGGTGAGATTGTCCTTTATTTTCAGCCTCCCACAGCAGGTGAGCTTGTCATATTCACTAAAAGAGAACGAGAGAAGATTGCCAACCACTTGCGCGAATTGTTTCCACAGTTCTTAATTTCTGTTGAGAGGCACGCAATATAAACAAAGTTTTACTTAACTGCTGGAACATTTGTCAAGGATTTGATACATGCAAACCTCCATTTCTATGCTATGCTGTAAAAACACGGCAGTGGGCTCCTCTGGGTAACCCTGTACATGCCAAGCAAAATCTCAGAGTAAAGGTCTTTGGATACTTCCTCTGGCATTAGCCTAGTGGAAAGAAATCTCACTATTCAGAGAACTAGATAGGTGGCCTGGAAATAAGTTAAAAATTCACAGTCAGCTAGAGTAGAGAGGCTCTGACCCCTACTCAGTTTTAACTTTACCCCAGATGATTTTCCTGTGGTGGATTTTTTTTTTTTCCAGTATAGAAAATGCCAAATCCTTAAAGTTATACAAGGTGTTAAAAGCTAAGTTCTTTAAGCTTCTAACGTGCTAGGAAAACCTTCAAATTTTATTCTATTCTCTGTACCCAATGCACCATTAAATACAAAGAATATCTTTCTTGTGAATTAACAGAAATTAGAAATTAAGTATATCACAGTTAAGAAGAGAGTCCTTACTGTGTTTAATCTCTATTAACATAAACATTCATCTCTTTTAAAACAATTATTTGCTGTAATTGAAGATTTTCTTCTCTTGAATTTGACAAGACCTACAGTTTAAAAGATCAGGGATACAAATTCTACACTGCAAATGACAAATGACATCCTGATAAATGGATTCCTTATATTAATTAGGTTTTCTGAGTCTTGAGAAAATGAACAAGCTTATGTCATTGCTCTTTTGAGATTATAATACAATAAATATGAATATACATGCATAATCCATAATACAAATCAGGCAATGCTTTCTCCAATATGCATTATATTAATATATTCATTGAATAATAGAAAAAGAAAATTTATACACTATTAATGTTTTAAAATATTTTTGGTCTGGGATTATCTAGTTTGGCTACATCGGTGAATATGTTTGCAAACCTTGTAGTTTGACTATCTATTTTAATTAAATGTGTATGCCAAACTCGCTCTCTTTTCAGTTTGTACTTCAGGGATGCTTATCTGTGAGATTCATCATTCCATGTTTTGATATATGTAATCAAAATTTCTAGAATAAACAAATGATATATAGAAGCTGAAGTCCATGGTTGACATTAGTATAAATCTAAAATTGCTTAAAAGACTGCTTAATTAACTTCAGTGATCTAGAATTAATGTTAAAAATTTTGTCACTACTTAACACTTAAAGTGTTTGTTTTTCTAATTGTCACTTGATTATTAAAAGAAAATGCCTCTTGGAGAATCATGACATAATTCTGGTATTGGGAAACATATTTTGTATTTTTTCTTTTAATCAATACTTTAAATATCTATTTTATTTATATCTAAATGTAATAGATTTTTAGAATTTCTTTTAAATAGAGAATTGGTTATTTTAAGTTATCTAAGTAGAAAAAAAGAATATTGTATTTTTAAAAGGACTAACAGCAGTTTCAAATGCAATGCATTTCAATGTGGAAGACTAACATTCTAGAGAGGAGTGGTTCAGGTACCTTATCTATAATCTGAACTTGCTTAATCAAGGTTAATTTAGAACCATCACCTTGATTTCTGCTCATCTAGGGGTAACATTACATGACATTGTAATTCATGTCATTATTTGAAGACAAGCATGTGCTCTGGAATCATATAGACACATTAAATTTCTCTATCTATAACACAAAGATAATAGTCCTTACTTCCTAAAATTATGATTAAATAGATATTATTTTTATGACAGTGCATGCTGACATAAAGTATTAGCACTTCATTGTAGGCAGAATTCTAAAAATGTTCCCCCAAGATTTCTGTCCCTTGGTTATTAAGTTAAACACTAATCTAGGTGCTGCTGTGAAGGGACTTGCAGCTGGAAGCAAAACTACTAATCAACTAACCTTAAAATAGGGATATTATCTTTAATTATCTGGGAAGGCTCAGTCTAAATATTTGAGTCCTTAAAAGTCGAGACCCCCAACTTCTAATTGAGGTCAAGAAATGCAGCAGATTAGGGGGTTGTTGGTGGCAGAAGAGAGATGAAGGTGAAGGCGAGATCAGAGAGATTGAGCATGTGTATTAGACCTGCTGTTGCTGGAGAGGCTACATGTAAAGCATGAGGAGTATAGGCAGCTTCTAAGAGCAAAGTCAGGCCCCTCAGCTGACAGTCAGCAATGACACAGGGACCCTCTCTTCTAGCTGCAAGAACTGAATTTGGCCAATAACTCCAATAAGCTTGGAAGTAGATTCACTCCCGTAGCCTCCAGAAAAGAAAGTAGCCCTTTTTACTTAATTTTAGCCCTGTGAGATGTTAAGCAGAGAACCAGCTGAGGTGCACATTGCCTAGATTTCTGACCCACAAAAAATGTGAGATAACAGGTGTTGCTTTAAGCCACTAAGTTTGTAGTAATTCGATACAGTGCAATAGAAAACTAATACACACTCATTTTCTAAGCAGGAGTGATGGCAACTGTGCCATCCCTGGGATGCAAGGATGCCTTTATCAATTGATATGAATAATACACAAACAGTGAAGAAATGAATGCATTATGGTATAATACACAAATATTAAAGACGCTAATGTAGATAAGATGGAAAACTGTTAAGCTCAGCTTTCAGAGAAAGTGGGTGAATTCTTATCTCTGTTAAGCCTACAATGCTGACACAAACAAAAACAGGGAGGGATGACAATGCAATTGTGCAGGCTATTTGATGTAGTGAAGCAGATTGCATTGAGGGCCTAGTACTATGAAAGCCAAGTTGAGAGAGAAAGCCAGCTCAGAAAAGAAGTGAAGGGAATAGTAAGTAAGGATGAAGACTACAAATTTTGTGCTATATTGAATAAAGCTTTCAAGGACTTAATGACTCAAAAAACAATGCTGTGGTATGTTGCTGTTTATGCAGTTTTAGCTGATTTTGACTTAATGTAAAACGACTTAAAATGTTGCTGATTTTTCTCCCTTGTGATCCATATGGTTCACTCTGTCACTTCTCCTTAGTTTCTGTTCAAATATCACATTATCAGTGGGACTTATCTGACACTCTATAAAAGTGGTAAAATATCTCCCACACCCCATTTCCAGCCTCTCTTTGTAAGCTCAATTTTTCTCTATAAAACTCATGAAGAAAACATTTACTTTCTTATTTTTATTTTTCTTTCTCTCATTTGTTTCATGAATACAGGAAGCATGTTTGTTCACTGCTCTATCTCTAACATCTAGAAAATTATATAAGCTGCTCAATAATTGTTTGCTAAATGGACGAAAGAGAAATCTAGACATTTGATCCCTGTTTGGAATACTCTCCTCCATGTTGCCAAAGTTCTTCCCTCTATCATTCCTCTTCGAGCATTCCAAAATGTGTATGGGACAAGTGAATTTGAATCAAACCAATTCAAATCAGAACTCGATTAAAATATTTTTATTTAGAGAAATTCTGTCTAACATTCTAATCAGTGAGAATATTTTCATTAATCTTCTTGATGTTAGTAATTTTGGCCATCTGTTTTGAGAATGCTTTCCTTTATTTCATGTACTGTAAATTGAATTCTAAGAAAAGGACAAATGGTTATATCATAATGCACTAAAATGTTTCAAACCTCACTTTATCAGCAGTGCCATTCCAAAGAATTTGTATGTTTTGGTTTTTCACTCAAGTTCTAATCCAAATGAGGAATGTGGTAACCATGGATTAACACTTTCATTTAAGAGAAGAGTTTATTTAGAAACAATGGAGTTTAAAAACCCGCTCAGCATCATGCAGTAGAACCAGCATTTAGTCCACCAACCTAAGGAAATAACAAGGCACTAGCACTTGCTGAATAATGAGAAGGCAGGCAGATTCTTAAGAACTTTCTTCTGAAAGAGCTGGTCCACAGATTCCATTTTTATCCTGTAGCATTGTTCATTAGCACCTTCTAATTTTTCTGATTGCTATTTGGCCAGACAGTTCCAGAACACCAAGCTAGAGAGAAATCAGGTGCTGATATGTCTGAGTTCTTTGACATTTATTCCTGTCACATTTTTGAACCTTAATCTTGGTCTCCTTTTCTGTGTTGTTTCACATTTTCTTTGAAATATAAAGCTAAATGGCAACAAGGATTACTTGTGTAAAATGAGTTCTCAGTATGCAGTTTCATCCCATAAACAATGCCTATGGTTCAATAATTCAAGTTGAAAATCAGAATCACATTTTAAAATGACTGCAGAGTAACATAGACTAAAGTCAGTTCCTACTACTTAATTAGATTTATTTGTATGAGATGTTCGAGATTATTTCACTTGACGTATTATTTTAGACTTTCTCCTACAGTGCAATAATTATTGTCACTATTTTCAGCTAACCACAGCATTTTGACTGAGAAGTAACTCTTCCATCACTTTTCTGTCACGTGGAATAACTAATAGGCTAAATTTTTTCCAGCAAAGCACATTAGATATGTAAAAACAATTCAAAACCAGTAAATGCAGTTACTTGGGAAACATTATAAGGAAATGTCACACCATAACATTTACCTGCTATGTTTTATTCTTTAACCCTCAAGCGCTTTTGTTGTTTCCTGAGTGGAGATTAGTAACTTAAAAAGCTTTTATTAAACATGTACAATCTCAATGAAGCACTCAACCAACTGTAAATTCTCTCAATTAGACTTCCTACAAATGACAAATGAGTGTGAATATGCAATAAACCTCTGAATACCAGTGATTTAGGGCTAAGCAGGACTAGAGGATTTCTAGCAACAGATTGAGCACAATTGATTGTGTGGTAAAAGGTAAGTAAAGTATATGGTGGTTGTTTGCCCTTTCATCTCCTTAAATCAAGAGAGGATGCTTGCAATGTGGAATTTATATTAATGTGCTTTGAGCAACAACTTAGGACACAGAAAAGACTCAACAACTCACAAATTAACACGTGCATTATTTCAAGGCACCAGACCTCTACTTCTTTCGAGCAATATAAGAATTACTTGCAGATAAGAAAAATTCATCCAAAGTGTCATTTATTTGCTTTTGTTTGTATGGAGGAACAATTTACAGTATTTCTTTATAGACCGTAATTGACTTGCTTTACACTCTCTGGTGGAAGCTTAGTGTATGTAGGGAATTGCTTTGGTCCACATTAGAAATTTTAAAATTTGTTGGTGACAGCCAAACTTATCTGCCTAAATATGATATTTGACATTTATATTTATTTTCTGGAGTTGTATATTTAATGTCCTGTGGAGAAAATTTTAGGCCCTGTAAAATTTGTAGATCAATGATATGGTTGTGAAAAGTAAACAATATTTTAAATAGGAAGACCACAATGTTAACTTTAAAACTTGTTATATTTTATTTTGTAATATATAGAGGCATACCTCATTTTATTGCACTTGCTTTATGGTGCTTTGCAGATACTGCATTTTTTTACAAATTGAAGGACTGTAGCAACTCTGCCTTATCAGATGATAGAATTTTTAGCAATAGACTATTTTTTAATTAAGGTATGTACATTCTGTAGACATAATTCTATTGCACACTTAATAGACTACAGTGCAGTGTAAAAATAACTCTTATATATACTCGGAAACCAAAAAAATTCAAGTGCCTTGCTTTATTGTGTTACTCATTTCATTCCGGTGATCTGGAGCCAAACCTGCAATATTTGTGAGGTGGACTGTATTCATCTTTAAAATTAAATACAGCACTGGAAGCCAAATCTTGATCATTTATATATATACACATTGTGTCAAGTTTTGGGCTGACAGCAAGCCACCCCACATCTATGTCACTAATCAAGTTTAATTCTGTTAAAAGATAAGCTGAAGTATATTAAAAATTTTAAGAGTTTATTTGAGCAAAAATTGATTCTAATCCAGCAGCACCAAACTGGAAGTGTTTAGGAGTTCTCCACTTTGTCAAAACCAAATACACATTTAATTATACATATGCTTATACAGTAACAATCTGTGACTGTTCTGTAGTGAGGTTGTATCAGTTTCCTGTTACTAAAATAACGCTAAACTACAAAAATTTACCAACCTCAATGGCATTTAAAAATAAACAACAAGCCAATATAGGGGTTAGTAAACTACAGCTTGATGATCCAATGAGGATTTCAACCTATTTTTATGTATCTCATGAACTAAGAATGATTTCTATTGTTTTAAATGGTTGAAAAATTTTTCTAAATATTTTGTGACACATGAAGACTATATGAAATTCAAATCCAGTCTCCACAAGTAAAGTTTTATTAGAATAAAGCCATGGCTATTGGTTTATGTTATCTAGAGCTGCTTTTGTAGTACAGTGGCAGAGCTGATAGCTGGTACAGAGACTATATGACCCCAAAGCTGAAAAAAATTGTTGTCTTTCCCTGATGGAAGAAAGTTCTCTGGCCCCTGAGCTAAAACATTGGCTGATTTAGCTTGAGCTTGCCTGGAATGGCTCTACTCCATGTCTCTCATCCTTCCTTTGGAGTTAGTGGGCATGCTCCTCTCATGGCAATGATGATGAGCAAGAGGGAGAGAGGTGAATATTTGTATGGAGTGAAGATATGGAATGCCCATATAGAGATAATTTTGGTATTGGAAATACCTGAAATAGCTTATGCCTAACAGAATTTAGATCAAAGATATCAAAAGATGTTCTCCTGAAATAGCTATCATTGTTTGAATGATTAATACGTGACAGACATCTTGAATATATTTTTTGGTTTAATTCTAGGTATTGCAAGTTATTTTTTATAAATGAGAACACTGAGATGCTAGATGTATTAGAAAATTTCTACAAATTTTTATAACTAGTAAAGTGATAAAATAGGATTAGAGATTCTGGTATGTCTGCAGTCAGCATGACCATGTGTTTTGGTAGACACGGAGAGTTCTAGTTTCTATGTATTGCCAGCCTAATGATCAGTAATTCCTCTTTTGTTCTTAAAATTGTCTGGTTTGGATAATAAATTAGGTGGATGCTTTAGTCTGAAGCTAACTTTTTCAACTTCATCTCCTTGAATTAAAGTAGAATGGGAAACTAAATGTAAAAGCCCTGTATAACCTACTAATCTTCCTTTGTCCTTAGACAAAATGTATTTATAAAAGAATGATTTCTAGAAATGAGATCTCTCTTGCTCAGGGTTTAGG
Source organism: Monodon monoceros (assembly GCF_005190385.1). Taxonomy (NCBI): domain Eukaryota; kingdom Metazoa; phylum Chordata; class Mammalia; order Artiodactyla; family Monodontidae; genus Monodon; species Monodon monoceros. The sequence continues at coordinate 52,777,541 of NW_021703777.1, forward strand.
CCCTTTATTTCCATTATTATAAGTGAGGAAGCTTTCACCACACTGATCTCAGTTAGCATTGTGGGAATCTTCTCTAAGTTACCTAACATGTTGAAATATTTTTCCAACTCCCGTGGTTTTTGGATATGATCAATCTTGTATTCCTTGTATTTTGAAACACTCATATTTTCATATGCCTGATTGCATATGCGTATGTTTTGAAATTTTTAAAGTTTGTTATACATGGTTTATACCATATATACTCAGTAGTAGGAAATAATTTTGGAAGATTTTCATGCTAAAGATGATTTTTACTGTTTCCTGCCCTTGGAGAATTGCTCTCTTATTTCTCTATATGAACCAAAGGTGATATATATGAGCAGACAAATTTGTAGTCATAACCAAATATTGTTAAATGGCATGCTGTGGAAAAATACGGGCTTTGTTTACTTTACTTTTAGTACTATAAGGTAGAGTTGAATTATTTACTAATTTAAAATGTTTGATTAATTAGTCCTGAAATTTAACAGTTTACAATTAGAATAGATGTAGAAATTTCACTATTTAATTGCCTTTTTGAATGTATTGTTAATATAAGTTTTTCTGGCCCTAAACCTAATCATATGCAGAATCTGGTCCTCAATTAACATTTATTGACTAACTGACTGACTGATTGATTGAGTTAATGCACAAACTCAGTGCACTTAAAAGGCAAACTTGAACTGTTTTATTTTATTAGAATTCATTGATAAATCTGTTCATATATAACATTTTGTTGTAACTTTTCGAGAAAGAAGTTTTACTAATAAAACCATGGTGATAGATCATATGGATTAACTTAAGCAAAGTCAGTAAACACTGACAGTAAGATTTCTTTATAAAAAATCTCTAGAGGATGCTGCACAGAAAAATATCAAGCCCTATTATTTTTTAACAAAATACCTATCATATTTAAGAAAGTTTTGGGATTAGCAATCATAGCTAATAATGAATGTAAATTTGGAAACACAGGCAAGCATGACTTTGAAAAACCAATTTTCCCCTTTGGATTATGTATTAGAATAGCCACTTGACAATTATGGGGCTATGATCTTGAAAACTCCCGTGGTTGGAAAATCTTCAGTTGAACAGATTTTATGCTAAAATAGGAGTGGGAGGACTAAGATAAACCTATGTACGTGTATGAACTTTTCTTAAAACATGCCCTAGAAAAGGAAGGAAACACCATTTCTGTGTATTTCCTAGATTGTTCTTTTTCTCACAACTACAGGACTGTGTATTCTCCAAAATCTTATACTCTTCTTTCTTAACCATAAAGCAATGATGGGGAAGAATATATTAGGTTCTTTTTGATGAAAGGAATCTGAGGTGAAAACAGACTCTCATTGTATGAAACATACATGTGATATAGTATTTATATAACCATCAGTAGGATCCCTCAAATGGCCACATTCTTGTGGTAGTAGTTTCAGGAGTTATTGCTGTTTAAGTGGTAACCTTCAATATCAGGTAGACAACAATTGCAAAACCTTTATAATGGGTCATTAAGAAAAGATAAAATCATGCCCCTACTTACTGGAATGAGGCTAGGACCGAGGTAATGATCTTTATGGTTCATTGTTATCTTCAGATTATTTTGTCTTTTTTTTTTGAGCAGCTGTTAGAAAGTGATTGTCAAAATAGATACATGTAAGGATACTCATGTCCTTTACAAGATTAATTTTATCATATTTTTCTGTGTGCGGGGCTTGGAGGTGGTATTTGTTTAAAGTTCCTTCGATGATTACAGTGTGAAACTCAAGTGGAAAACCACTGGGCTAGAACTCTGAAGGAGAGCATTATTTTCCTCAGTCTCTAACTATCCTTCCCAAAGAGGATGATAGAATTAAATTTTAGACGAAGGTCCTTGAGAGAGAGGTAGAGTTAAGAGGAGAGTGATTGCATGGATGCCTGAACCTGTCTTCCACCTTTGATGCAACTGTCTGGGTGGTCCCCTTTAGGATGGATATGACAGGGAAGAAAACACGAGTGAGGACTCTTGGACCATGGCTTGCCTGCTGTGCAAGTCCTGAGCCTTGGCAAGACGGGACTTAGTGCCAGATAGAGAGGAAATGGAGAAGGAGCTAGAATGGAGAGCAGTATTGAGAGGGAGGATATACTTTTGTTCTGTTTTTGTTTTTTTTTTTTTCCCCCGGTTCAGAAAGAATTGAGCTTGAGGAAAAGAAAAGGAGTTTGAAGATACATGAGAGAGGTGTTTTTGTTTGTTTGTTCATTTGTTTTACGTACTCTGCAAAAGATGAAAGCAATACCAAATTAATTACACCATTTATTAAACATGCATTTAGTGACTGCCACGAGTCTGTGCAACCCAAAGACATGAATCAACACTTATGCTTTCTTTGAAGAAATAAAGAATAAACATAGCTTTAATGCTAAAAATAAAATCTTTTTATCAAAGTATTACTTATATTTTTCTGTTTTTCTCTAAGTGCCATTAATATTTTAATATTTTCCTAATGATCCATACTTAAAAACATATAGACCTGTCCCAGCTATATTCTCCAACATCACTTTCAAACAAGGAGAGAAAAGGAACAGTAATGTCAATTTTCTATAAAGAAATAAGAAAAAATCCCACCCCAACACCCTTCGATACCTGAAGTCAAAAACCAGAAGTATTCTGTTTTGAGTCATTTGTAGAATAAGCACAACAAAAGTCTGAAAAATAGGTAAATGAATTGATGTACAATGATTGTAATAGCTATACTGATATCTAATTTTGTCATATTCACTGAAGCATAAAATAGAGATTTTATATCAACAAACTTATATATATTTTTACAATTGTAACACTCCAAAGGGACTTAGAAAATATCTAGTCAAACTCTCATTTTTTATTTGTAGAAATTGAAACCCTGAGAAATTGGCTTTCTGATATCAAAATTTCTGACACAGCACTAAAACTTGGTGTTTAACACTCAATTTTGTGTGTTTTAATTATCTCATGAAAGTTATTTCAAAGAAACTATAAGAGAAAAATCAACTAGATTATTTATTCTCTCAGTATTTTTACATAGCAAATGTCAGAAACATGTTTCTCAAAATGTCAACATAAAAATTGACATATATTGGGCTTCCCTGGTGGCGCAGTGGTTAAGAGTCTGCCTGCCGATACAGGGGACACGGGTTCGTGCCCCGGTCCGGGAAGATCCCACATGCCACGGAGCGGCTAGGCCCGTGAGCCATGGCCGCTGAGCCTGCGCGTCTGGAGCCTGTGCTCCATAACGGGAGAGGTCACAACAGTGAGAGGCCTGCGTACCGCAAAAAAAAAAAAAAAAAATTGACATATATTCAAAAAGCAAATGTACTTAAGGGGAAATTCTAGAATGTGCAATTAGTATTTTTATAAAAATTTCTCAAAAAGAAAGACTGGAATTCATTAATAATTAGAGATTAGGAATTTAGGAACACACTGTTTAAAATATTTTAACATAAAGCATACTACTATGCTTTAATAGATTAAAAATATAGCACTGTGCCTCATAAAACTTTCATAGTAATAAATACAGCTATAAAAATTTAAAAATAATTTAACATGTTTTTAGTTAATTTAAATCCTTGAGGAGTTTTTATAAGCACTTGTTATAAAATAAGAAAAATAGGTAGGTGGTATTGCAACATAGTACATTCATGGAAATGATATAGGGAGACAAAAATAGAAATTCCAAAGATCACACACACACAAAAGCAAATTTCCTTTAACAATATTAACAGTAAACCTATTTTGTCATATAAAATTGATTAGTTTTAAAATATATGTATTAAGTGGATTAGTATAGTTTGAAATTTCCCAATTTCTGTGAGGTAGAACTTGGAAAAGTATTGATAACAGGTTTTTGGAGACAGTCTGAGACAAAGCAAAATTAATCATTGCCTTTCCAAGTCTAGCAAATGATACATTGAAAAATTATGTCCAAATTAACCTTTATAGATTTGTAGTAATTATCATATGCAGATTTTTATGTTTACCTGACTAAAAGTCTAGAATAAGGTGCGATTAACACCAACTCTAATATGCATTATTTTTCTCAGCTTGGAAAGATATACGGAAGAAGAGAAATTATTTCATAAAACAAAGACTTTACTTTTTATATTTAGAATTCAAATAAAGTAAATTTATGTTGTGTCAAGTCACTTTAGACAAAGTGTACTGGGAAAAAAGAGAAAGCAAAATGATTGCTTCACAGATGCCTACAGTTCACATGAAGTACTGATTGTGTGAGAGACACTGAAAATCACCCTGAGTTCTGTTAAGTGTTTTTGCTTGTATATTAATAATAAATAAAAACCTGTCAAGAGTGCTTGAATTGGTGTGGAATTCTAATATTCACAATATTCCAGCTGAGTTTAAATATCACTCTGCAGTTCTGAGGTGTTCAGTTATTATATGAGCAGGACAGTAACAGAAATATATCATTTCTTTAACCATTTAATTTTTGTGTCTATAACTTTGCATTTTTTAAATCTTAAAGAAAAGAATGTTTTGGGAGTAAAGACCACAGATTCTTTCTAAATTAAGATAAATAAATGTAACAGTATGTCCATGATCTGTGTATTATAACAACATACAAAATGACACCATATATATATATATATATATATATGTTTTTCCAAAGTCCTTTTTTCTTATTTTCAGAAAAAGAAAGCCTAACGTAATCTATTGATTAAAAAAATAACAACAAGCTAAACCAGAACTCTAAAAAGCAATTGAGAATAAATGTTAATTAATTAACTCTATTTTATCCCTTTCTATTAAATAGCTCTTGCTCATTCAAATCTCCTGTAAATTTTGAATAAGCCTGAGCTGGGAATTTTAAAATAACTAGTTTTTAAGTTATAGCATTCTTTATGTTTGCAAAAATCTAATTTGACTTAAAAGTGTACATTAAATTAATGATTTCAATATTTTATTGGTTCATATTACAAAAATTATCTTGTTTATGGTAGTGTTTTTCATTTTTAACATTAAAATTTAAAATAAAATTGCTTAAGCAGTTCTAAATATTGGATTTGAAATAGATACTCTAGATTTCAGTGAATGCTTTTGTTATTTCTCCTGATAATGAAAATTCGGGGAAAATAATGATGGGGCAATTAATAACCAAAGGCATCAAAGTCATGCTTAGTAGAAAAGAGAAAATGGGCATATTTACATGAATATGATTTTCAATAACATAAAGTATTGCATTATATACATAGTTTGCTAAACACTTAGGTCTTAGGATAATTTATAATTAAAACACAGCTTAAATGTATCCTTACTGGATTTACTCATACATTCTACCTTATCCCACCCCTATCCCTCCCCCACCTGTAAAACACATCATATAAATTTCCATGGAATAATGTCAGAGAAGAAACAGACATAATATTGTGCATTCTCTTACTCTGGAAGGCCTTCTGTTAGAATGTGCAGTGATATCGAGACTGCTGTTACATTTACGTCTACCAATGATTCATTATTAATAGGTCTCTCATACTGAATGACACTAGAAATAAGAGTTATTCTTTATTGAATCCAAATATTGCCTCTAAAATATTCTATCTCTGGTAACACTTTGCTTCATAGCATCCTAATAGGATATTAGTTAAATGTGCCAATAAAAATGTTATAGCACAATAAATTTTAAATATACATGTTAAGTGTAATTTGACATGCCTTGATATTTTAAAATATGCATTTCATTATATCTTTGTTCCAAGGCACTTCTCAAACTTTGGGTTACTGGCAAACTGAATAAGTGAAAATTTATTAACTACCATTCAGTCCTTTTCAATTACTCCACATTAACTTTCTTCTTTTTAAATTTTTATTTTATATTGGAGTATAGTTGATTAACAATATTGTGTTAGTTTCAGGTGTACAGCAAAGTGATGCAGTTATACATATACAAGTATCTATTCTTTTTCAAATTATTTTCCCCTTTAAGTTATTACAGAATATTGAGCAGAATTCCCTGTGCTATACAGTATGTCCTTGTTGGTTATCCATTTTAAATATAGTAGGGTGTACATGTCAATCCCAAAGTCCCAATCTAAAGCCCATTGAGAAAAACACAGATATACATTTTCTATTTTGTCATTTAATGTTAGTATCAATCTCTAACTTGGCATTATCATGATAAAAACTAATCTTTATGGAGCTGTGTGCCAGTTATGGCACTAAATTATCTCTTAATACACAACCAGCCTCATGAGTTAGGTTTTATTATCATGCTTACTCTACATATGAAGGAAGTGAAGCTTGCACAGATGAGGAAACTTGCCCAAATAATTTTACTTAAGTATAAAGTCAGGTACTCTAGATCCTGAACCTTAACCATGATAAGTCCCTTCTTAGGGATTGTGACAGAGAAATTAATGCAAGTTTATGTTTATAACTATACTCTATGACTATATCCTAGTCTATTCAAAAAGATGCTGATATCCAGGGTTTCTGTCAGAGAAATGATGTTAACACTATATCGCTTTTTAAAAAATATAATTTTAGAGGATCTTTTGATAACTAAATAAGGCTACTGTATTAACATTCCCCCAATTCTGTGATACTCACATATATGTGAATGGATGAGGCAACCATTCATTTAAAGTCAATATACTATGCATGTTATTTTTATATATAGAAAATATTTTATAGTGACAAGTCTTAAGAAATTCTTAGGCACCTAAATATCTCCAAGTTGAGACTATCATGTTTTCAGTAAAACACTAGTTCAGTCAATTCTGTCCATTTTTATATTTGGTTTCTTTCTCCTTTAAAATTTCAACTTCTGTTAGCGGTATATATATTATTTTGAAAATACAAGAAACTATCTTATTAGATAAGATGTTGGCTAAGTTCTTTAACTGAAAACAGATAGCAGTGGCTTAAACAAAATAATGTAAATACTCTTGTGTTCTAAAAATTCAAAATGCTGGGCTTCCCTGGTGGCGCAGTGGTTGAGAGTCTGCCTGCTGATGCAGGGGACACGGGTTCGTGCCCAGGTCCGGGAATATCCCGCATGCCGCGGAGCGGCTGGGCCCGTGAGCCATGGCCGCTGAGGCTCCACGTCCGGAGCCTGTGCTCCGCAAGGGGAGAGGCCACAACAGTGAGAGGCCCGCGTACCGCAAAAAAAAAAAAAACAAAACAATTTAAAATGCTGCCAGATGACCTGGAGGGATAGAGGTATCTTCTATATTGCTTCTTTACAGTTCCTTTGGATGTTGACCTTACCGTGACACCTCTGAATCAGATTGAATGTCAGAAAGCAGACTTGAGTGGTGAGCATTTTTCTTTTACAGGAATGATTATAAAATGACATTCATTATTTCTGTTCCCATCATATTAGACATAAGTTAGACATATGACAATTCTGAGTTGCAAAGGAGTCTTGCTAATATAGTCTCTAACTGGGTGTTTGTGTGCCCAGCTGAAACTATCAATGCTCTATTATTAAAAGAAAAGGAGAATGGATATTGGCATAGGTAACCATTGAAGAATTTATAATCTTTAATATTAATTTCTAGTTAGTATGAATAGTACTGAAATAAACATCTGAAATACATTAATCATTCCTCAGGCTTGATGATACCTTATAGAATTCAAAAATGTAAATTCAGGTTAATCAGTATAGTAAACAAAAAAAAATTGAAATAGTTCCCAAATATATTTTTCAATAAAGGTACTAATTTATGCTTGAATATACTTTATGCTTGAAAACAATGATATATTCCAGGATATATTTATAACTCTTTAAAAATGCTATAGGCAAAATACTTTTTAAAAAGTACATTAGTTTCCTTTTTAATTATTATATATTTCTAAATTAATTGGCCAATTTTTCTTGTTCTCCACACTGTGTTTTCATGCATTTTATGTGGAATTTAATGATTCATACTAATGTATATGAATTTCATATATATCATGGATATTAATGCTTCACCAATTATATTGTTAAAAAATACTCTTCTAGTTTGATCTCTGCTTCTTATTGATTAACTTACTGCTTTTCTGTGATGCTTTAGAACTTTAAAAGCTTTCTGTTTCCAGTAGTCAACTCCATCAATAATATTCTTTCAGTGTCATCTTTTTCCCTTTTTTCCCCAGTTTTATTGAGATATAATTGACATACAACACTGAATAAGTTTAAGATGTACAGCACAATGATTTGACTTGCATACATTGTGATATGATTACCACAGTAAAGTTAGTTAACATCCATCATCCCATATAGATGCAAAAAAAGAAAAAAAATTCTTTCTGATGAGAACTCAGGATTTATTCCTTTAATAACTTTCATATACATCACACAGCAGCGTTAACTGTAGTGATCATGGTGTACATTACATCTCTAGTACTTACTTATATTATAACTGAAGTTTGTACTGTTTGACCACCTTCATCCAATTGCCTCTCCCTCTAACCCCCACCTCTGATAACCACAAAACTTATCCCTTTTTCTATGAATTTTTCTTTTAAAAAATTTTCCACACATAAGTGAGATTATACAGTATTTGTCTTTCTCTTTCTGCCTTATTTCACTTAGAATAAGGCCCTCAAAATCTATCAATGTTGTCACAAATGACATGATTTCCTCCATTTTTATGGCTGAAAAATATACAATTGCATGTGTGTGTGTATGTGTGTGTGTATGTATGTGTATATATATATATAGAGAGAGAGAGAGAGAAAGAGAGAGAGGCAACTTCTTAATCCATTCATCCATCAATAGATACTTAGGTTGTTTCCAACTCTTGGTTATTGTAAATAATGCTGCTATGAACATCTGGGGTGTATCCCTTCGACATACTGTTTTAGTTTCCTTCAGATACACAGCTGATCCTTGAGCAACAGGTCTGAGCTGTGGGAGTCTACCTATATGCAGATATTTTCAATAAATACATACAGAACTATTAAGGTCTGTGGTTGGTTTAAACAGAGGTTTAAAAAATATGTAATTATACATAAATGCTAAGGTGCATTTTTTCACTTATTAACATATCTTGAGATGCACAAGAGATTTGATGTCATAGTTTAATTGGTGACGTTTCTTTCTTAGTGGTTCACTAATATTAGTGCATCTCATAATAAGTGTCCCATTAGTGTGATGAAATATAGCATAGTAAAGCACTCAGAATAAGCACCTAGCTCTTACTTGCTGTACCATACTAATCACAGAGCAAGCAAAAAAAAAAAATATATATATGTATACATATATATATGTGTGTATGTATATATACATACATACACACATATATATATGTATACATATTTATTTATATATGTATTTATATATATCTCGCAAAACGATCTTGCCCTGAGGGGCTTGTAATCTACTGTGGCAGAAGAAAAATAATACGTGTGAGCTCACTTTCTCAATAACATCTATTTAAACCTTTTCAGTTTTCTCTAGTCTTTTCTCTCTTAATTTCTGTCTCCTCATTACTGTGCCTTTGGGCACCAAGTTCAAAGGGAAGCAAGAAAAGTTCTACCACTATATACTGTCAAAAATAGCAGAAAAGTAGAGTAAAATAAAATAATTTTCAATTAAAAATGGTTAAACTAATAACTGATTTTTTATTAAAGAGGGCCTAAGTAGGTCTAGGTCTGAGGTCTACTTGTCATCTCTTTTTCTATATATTTGATCCCTAGGGGAATATTACCTAGTCTCAAGAACTTTTATATCTTCTACACAATGAGAACTCCCAACTTAGATCACTATTCTGCTTCTCTTCCCTCAAAGTTAAACATATGTCTAATGACCTAGATAGTATATCTATATGAATTTTTCATGTCAATTGATTTTTTATTGACATATAGTTGATTTACAATGTTATGTTAATTTCTGCTGTACAGCAAAGTGATTCAGTGTTATATATATGTCTATATATACATTCTTTTTAATATTCTTTTCTATTACGGTTTATCACAGTATATTGAATATAGTTCCCTGTGCTACATAGTAGGACCTTGTTGTTTATCCATTCTATATATATTAGTTCACATCTGCTAACCCCAAACTCCCACTCTCTCCCTCCCCCACTCCCCCTCCCTCATGGCAACTACAAGTCTTTTCTCTATGTCTGTGATTCTGTTTCTGTTAAGTTCATTTCTGTCATACTTTATTTTATTTTTTGGGGGGTGTTTATTAATAAATTTATTTAGTTAGTTATTTTTGGCTGTGTTGGGTCTTTGTTGCTGCGGGTGGGCTTTCTCTAGCTGTGGTGAGCAGGAGCTACTCTTCGTTGTGGTGCGTGGGCTTCTCATTGTGGTGGCTTCTCTTGTTGTGGAGCATGGGCTCTAGGCATGTGGGATTCAGTAGTTGTGGCACGCGGCCTCAGTAGTTGTGGCTCACGGGCTTAGTTGCTCTGCGGCATGTGGGATCTTCCCAGGCCAGGGCTCAAACCCGTGTCCCCTGCATTGGCAGGTGGATTCTTAACCACTGTGCCACCAGGGAAGTCCTGTGTCATATTTTAGATGTTAACAGATATCTCAAACCAAAACTGTCTGAAAGCTTGTTGGGTATTTATACACGTCACAGCAAAAACAAGCAAAGCTGGCTTCTCCCTCAGAAATCGTGGCAACAGGATCATTCTAAGTAAACAGGGTAAAAGTTCTATAGTCATTTTTGCCTCCTCTTTACCTCTTACATCCAGTCCATGAACAAATTATGTCAGGTCTCCCTTCAAAATGAATCCAGAGGCTCCTGCCTTTGACCATGATAGAGATTCTGGTCTAGGATTAGACATCCCTTGTAAAACACTGGGAAACTGTACAAAATACATGACATAACTATTTTTTTAGACATTGGAAAATAGGAAATGTGTCTCTTATGAAAAAATAAATAAATTAAATGAGACTTATGTTTGCACAGGATCTTAACCTGGAGGAAATTTATAAAACACAGTGCAGCAAGGAGAAATACAAGCAGGATATATGAGTTTTATTGAGGTGAGGAAACAGATCTGAGTTCAGGGAGGCTGAGGAAACTAAACTTTTCAGGGAGTAGTACTGGATAAAAGGTTAGCTACTTAGGGAGTGCCTGGAGTCTTTGGCTGTGTATATGTATAATCTATAAGGACAGGCAAACAGAAACTACTGGGAAAATATAATCTCAAAAACTTGCAGAGCTCAAACAGGGTTGAAAGTTGTTAGAATTCCAACCAGCCAGAGTGGAGATACCTCAGTGAATACTCAAGGCAGTCAGGTGAGAGCCAGAAAGTTCCTGCCTTATATAGAGCACTAAAACAGCCCTAGAATAAATGTTTTACCAGACCTCCCATAACAGAGCTGAAACCATCACTAATATGGATCAATATCGTTCTCAGGTAAAATAGTTGCTGGTAAAGTCAACACTCTTTTAAGAAAAAAAAAACTATATATTGTGAATATTATTATTCACAATATATAGCACCCAGTAAAAATTACTAGAGATATAAAGAGCAGGGTAATATGGACAAAGTACATAAAATAGCTAAAGGTTAATAAAGTAAGGAAAATTTTATTGAACACAAGTAACTATACAAAATTAATGAAAACTAAATATACATGCATGCCCCAAAAGTTTGAAAGAGTGTTTTTTGGTTTTTTTTTGTTGTTTTACTGGTTTTCTAACTTACAATTCTTTATTCAAATACCTATGATTCAAATATTTGTCTTTCTCTGTCTGACTTACTTTACTTAGTATTATAATTTCTAGGTCCATCCATGTTGCTGCAAATGGCATTATTTTGTTCTTACTTATGCCTGAGTAATATTCCATTGTATATATGTACCACATCTTCTTTACCCATCCCTCTGTCGATGACATTTAGGTTGCTTCCATGCCTTGGCTGTTGTAAATAGTGCTGCAATGAACATTGGGGCGCATGTATCTTTTAGAAGTGTGGTTTTCTATGGATATATGCCAGGGAGTGGGATTGCTGGATGATAGAGCAGTTCTATTTTTAGTTTTTTAAGGAAACTTTGTACTGTTCTCCATAGTGGTTGTACCACTTTACATTCCCACCAATGGTGTAGGAGGATTCCCTTTTCTCCATACCCTCTCCAGCATTTACTGTTTGTAGACTTTTTGATGATGGCCATTCTGACAGATATGAGGTGATACCTCATTGTAGTTTTGATTTGCATTTCTCTAATAATTAGGGATGTTGAGAATCTTTACATGTGCTTTTTGGCCATCTGTATGTCTTCTTTGGAGAAATGTCTATTTAGCTCTTCTGCCCATTTTTTGATTTGCTGTTTTTTTTTGTTTCTTTTTTTTGACATAGAACTGCATGAGCTGTTTGTATAATTTGGAGATTAATCCCAGGTTGGTTGCTTTGTTTGCAAATATTTTTTCCCATTCTGTGGGTAGTCTTTTTGCTTTGTTTATGGTGTCCTTTACTGTGCAAAACTTTTAAGTTTCATTAGGTCCCATTTGTTCATTTTTGGTTTTACTTTCATTACTCTAGGAAGTGGATCCAAAAAGATAATGCTGCGATTTATGTCAAAGACTGTTCTGCCTATGTTTTCCTCTAAAAGTTTTATAGTATCTGGCCTTACATTTGGGTCTTTGATCCATTTTGAGTTTATTTTTGTGTATGGTGCTAGGGAGTACTCTAATTTCATTCTTTTACATGTAGCTGTCCAGTTTTTCCAGTACCACTTATTGAAGAGACTATCTTTTCTCCAGTCTGTATTCTTGCCTCCTTTGTCATAGATTAATTGACCACAGGTGCACTGGTTTATTTCTGGGCTTTCTATCCTGTGCCATTGATCTATATTTCTGTTTTTGCACCAGTACCATACTGTCTTGATGACTGTAGCTTTGTAGTATATTCTGAAGTTAGGAAGCCTGATTCTTCCAGCTCTGTTCTTCTTTCTCAAGATGGATTTCACTATTCAGGATCTTTCTTGTTTCCATACAAATTTGAAGATTTTTTATTCTAGTTCTCTGAAAGTTATCAAATGGTAATTTGATAGGGATTGCGTTGAATCTGTAGATTGCCTTGGGTAGTATAGTCATTTTGACAATATTGATTTTTCCAATCCAGAAACATGGTATGTCTCTCCATATGTTTGTGTCATCTTCAATTTCTTTCATCACTGTTTTATAGTATTCAGAATACAGGTATTTTGCCTCCTTAGGTAGGTTTATTCCTAGGTATTTTATTCTTTGTGATGCAGTGTTAAATGGGATCATTTCTTTAATTTCTCTTCCTGGTATTTCATTGTTAGTGTATAGGGATGCAAGAGACTTCTGTGTATTAATTTTGTAACCTGCAACTTCACTGAATGCATTGTTGAGCTCTAGTAGTTTTCTGATAGCATCTTTAGGATTTTCTATGTATAGTATTATGTCATCTGCAAACAGTGACACTTTTACTTCTTCTTTTCCAATTTAGATTCCTTTTATTTCATTTTCTTTTCTGATTGCTATGGCATAAGTTCCCTCTATGCCTACTTTCTGGAGAGTTTTTTTTTTATCATAAATGGGTGTTGAATTTTGTCAAAAGCTTTTTCTGCATCTATTCAGATGGTCGTATGGTTTTTATTCTTCAGTTTGTTAGTATGGTATATGACACTGATTGCTTTGAAAAATACTTGCATCCCTGGGATAAATCCCACTTGATCACGGTGTATAATCCTTTTAATGTGTTGTTGGATTCTGTTGGCTAGAATTTTGTTGAGGATTTTTGCATCTATATTCATCAGTGATATTGGTCTATAATTTTCATTTTTTGTAGTATCTTTGTCTGGTTTTGGTATCAGGGTGATGGTGGCCTCATAGAATGAACTTGGGAGTATCTTTCCTCTGCAGTTTTTTGGAAGAGTTTCAGAAGGTTAGGTGTTAATTCTTCTCTAAATGTTTGATAGAAGTTGCTTGTGATGCCATCTGGTCCTGGACTTTTGTTTGTTGGAAATTTTTAAATCACACTTTCAATTTCATTACTTGTGATTGGTCTGTTCATATTTTCTAATTTTTCCTGGTTCAGTCTTGGAAGGTTGCACCTTTCTAAGAATCTGTCCATTTCTTCAAGGTTGTCCATTTTATTGGCATACATTTGTTTGTAGTAATCTCTTATCATCCTTTGTAGTTTTGTGGTGTCTGTTACCTCTCCTTCTTCATTTTTAATTTTATTGATTTGAGCTCTCTCCCTTTTTTGCTTGATGAATGTGGCTAAAGGCTTATCAGTTTTGTTTATCTTTTCAGAGAACCAGCTTTTAGTTTCATTCATCTTTTCTATTGTTTTCTTCATCTCTATTTCATAATAGAAGTTTTAAAGAACTGATTTTTTTTGAAATTTTGAATTTGATATTATTTTTTTTATACACAGCAGGATGTTATTAGTCATCAATTTTATAAACATCAGCGTATACATGTCAATCCTAATCATCCAATTCATCACACCACCACCCACAACCCCCCACGGCTATTCCTCCTTGGTGTCCATGTGTTTGTTCTCTACATCTGTGTCTCAATTTCTGCCCTGCAAACCGGTTCACCTGTACCATTTTTCTAGGTTCCACATATATGTGTTAATATACAATATTTGTTTTTCTCTCTCTGACTTCACTCTGTATGACAGTCTCTAGATCCATCCATCCATGTCTCAACAAATGACCCAATTTCGTTCCTTTTTATGGCTGAGTAATATTCCATTGTATATACGTACCACATCTTCTTTATCCATTCATCTCTCGATGGGCATTTAGGTTGCTTCCATGACCTGGCTATTGTAAATAGTGCTGCAGTGAACACTGAGGTGCATGTGTCTTTTTGAATTATGGTTTTCTCTGGGTATATGCCCAGTAGTGGGATTGCTGGATCATATGGTAATTCTATTTATAGTTTTTTAAGGAACCTCCATACTGTTCTCCATAGTAGCTGTATCAATTTACATTCCTACCAACAGTGCAAGAGGGTTCCCTTTTCTCCGCACCCTCTCCAGCATTTGTTGTTTGTAGATTTTCTGATGATGCCCATTCTAACTGGTGTGAAGTGATACCTCATTGTACTTTGATTTGCATTTCTCTAATAATTAGTGATGCTGAGCAGCTTTTCATGTCCTTCTCGGCCATCTGTATGTCTTGTTTGGAGAAATGTCTATTTAGGTCTTCTGCCCATTTTTGGATTAGGTTTTTTTTTTTTTTTCTGATATTGAGCTGCATGAGCTGTTTATATATTTTGGAGGTAAATCCTTTCTCTGTTGATTCGTTTGTAAATATTTTCTCCCATTCTGTGGGTTGTCTTTTCATCTTGTTTATGGTTTTCTTTGCTGTGCAAAAGCATTTAAGTTTCATTGGGTCCCATTTGTTTATTTTTGTTTTTATTTCCATTACTCTAGGAGGTAGATCAAAAAAGATCTTGCTGTGATTTATGTCAAAGAGTGTTCTTCCTATGTTTTCCTCTAAGACTTTTATAGTGTCCAGACTTACATTTAGGTTTCTAATCCATTTTGAGTTTATTTTTGTGTATGGTGTTAAGGAGCGTTCTAATTTCATTTTTTAACATGTAACTTTCCAGTTTTCCCAGCAGCACGTATTGAAGGGACTCTCTTTTCTCCATTGTATATCCTTGCCTCCTTTGTCATAGATTAGTTGACCATTGGTGCATGGATTTATCTCTGGGCTTTCTATCTTGTTCCATTGATCTATGTTTCTGTTTTTGTGACAGTACCATATTGTCTTGCTTACTGTAGCTTTGTAGTATAGTCTGAAGTCAGGGAGTCTAATTCCTCCATCTCTGTTATTTTCCCTCAGGAGTGCTTTGGCTATTTGGGGTCCTTTGTGTCTCCTATAAATTTTAAGACTTTTGTTCTATTTCCTTAAAAAATGCCATTGGCAATTTGATAGGGATTACATTGAATCTGTAGATTGCTTTGGGTAGAATAGTCATTTTCACAATATTGATTCTTCCAATCCAAGAACATGGTATATCTCTCCATCTGTTGGTATCATCTTTAATTTCTTTCATTAATGTCTTATAGTTTTCTGCATTCAGGTCTTTTGTCTCCCTAGGTAGGTTTATTCCTAGGTACTTTGTTCTTTTTGTTGCAATGGTAATGGGAGTGTTTCCTTAACTTCTCTTTCAGATTTTTCATCATTAGTGTGTAAGAATGCAAGAGATTTCTGTGCATTAATTTTGTATCCTGCAACTTTACCAAATTCATTGATTAACTCTAGTAGTTTTCTGTTGGCATCTTCAGGACTCTCTATGTATAGTATCATTTCATCTGCAAACAGTGACAATTTTACTTCTTCTTTTCCATTTTGTATTCCTTTTATATCTTTTTCTTCTGTGATTGTCGTGGCTAGGACTTCCAAAACTATGCTGAATAATAGTGGTGAGAGTGGACATCCTTGCCTTGTTCTTGATCTTAGAGGAAATGCTTTCAGTTTTTCACCATTGGGAATGATGTTTGCTGTGGGTTTGTCATATACGGCTTTATTATGTTGATGTAGGTTTCCTCTATGCTCACTTTCTGGAGAGTTCTTATCATAAATTGGTGTTGAATTTTGTCAGAAGCTTTTTCTGCATCTATTGAGATGATCGTATGGTTTTTATTCTTCGATTTGTTAATATAGTGTATCACATTGATTGATTTGCGTATATTGAAGAATCCTTGCATCCCTGGGATAAATTCCACTTGATCATCGTGTATGATCCTTTTAATGTGTTGTTGGATTCTATCTGCTAGTATTTTGTTGAGGATTTTTGTATCTATATTCATCAGTGATATTGGTCTGTAATTTTCTTTTTTTGTAGTATCTTTGTCTTGTTTTGGTATCAGGGTGATGGTGGCCTCATAGATTGAGTTTGGGAGTGTTCCTTCCTCCTCAATTTTTTGGAAGAGTTTGAGAAGGACGTGTGTTAGCTCTTCTCTACATGTTTGATAGAATTCATCTGTGAAGCCATCGGGTCCTGGGCTTTTGTTTGTTGGAAAAATTTTAATCACAGCTTCATTTCCATTACTTATGTTTGGTCTGTTCATATTTTCTATTTCTTCCTGATAAAGTCTTGGAAGGTTATACCTGTCTAAAAATTTGTCCATTTCTTCTATGTTGTCCACTTTATTGGCATAGCATAACTTGTAGTAGTCTCTTAGGATGTTTTGGATTTCTGCAGTGTCATTGTAACTCTTCCTTTTTCATTTCTAATTTAATTGATTTGAGTCCTCTCCCTCTTTTTCTTGATGAGTCTGGCTAATGGTTTATCAATTTTATCATCTCAAAGCCCGCTTTTAGTTTTATTGATCTTTGCTGTTGTTTTCTTTGTTTCTATTTCATTTATTTCTTCTTTGATCTTTATGATTTCTTTCCTTCTGGTAACTTTGGGTTTTGTTTGTTCTTCTTGCTCTAGTTCCTTTACGTGTAAAGTTAGATTGTTTATTTGAGATTTTTCTTGTGTCTTGAGGTAGGCGTGTATAGCTATAAACTTCCCTCTAAGAACTGCTTTTGCTGCACCCATAGGTTTTGGATCGTTGTTTTTTCATTGTCATTTGTGTCTAGGTTTTTTGATTTCCTCTTTGATTTCTTCAGTGATCTCTTGGTTATTTTGTAACATATTGTTTAGCCCCCAAGTGTTTGGTTTTATCACGTTTTTCCCTGTAATTCATTTCTAATCTCATAGCGTTGTTGTCAGAAAATATGCTTGATATGATTCCAATATTATTAAATTTACTGAGGCTTCATTTGTGACCAAAGATGTGATCTATCCTGGAGAATGTTCCATGCACACTTGAGAAGACAGTGTAATCTGCTGTTTTTGGATGGAGTGTCCTATAAATATCAATTAAATCTATCTGGCCTATTGTGTCATTTAAAGCTCTGTTTCCTTATTTATTTTCATTTTGGATGATCTGTCCATTGGTGTATTTGAGGTGTTAAAGTCCCCCACTATTACTGTGTTACTGTTGATTTCCTCTTTTATAGCTGTTAGCGGTTGCCTTATGTATTGAGGTGCTCCTATGTTGGGTGCATCTATATTTACAATTGTTATATCTTCTTCTTGGATTGATCCCTTGATCGTTATGTACTGTCCTCCCTTGTGTCTTGTAACATTCTTCTTTTATAAGTCTATTTTATCTTATATGAGTATTGCTACTCCAGGTTTCTTTTGATTTCCATTTGCATGGAATATCTTTTTCCATCCCCTCACTTTCAGTCTGTATGTGTCCCTAGGTCTGAAGTGGGTTTCTTGTAGACAGCATATGTATGGGTCTTGTTTATGTATCCATTCAGCAAGCCTGTGTCTTTTGGTTGGAGCATTTAGTCCATTCACGTTTAGGGTAATTATTGATATGTATGTCCCTATCACCACTTTCTTAATTGTTTTGGGGGTTTTTTTGTAGGTCCTTTTCTTCTCTTGTGGTTCCCACTTAGAGAAGTTCCTTTAGCATTTGTTGTAGAGTTGGTTTGGTGGTGCTGAATTCTGTTAGCTTTTGTTTTTCTGTAATGCTTTTGATTTCTCCATCGAATCTGAATGAAATCCTTGCCAGGTAGAGTAATCTTGGTTGTAGGTTCTTCCCTTTCATCACTTTAAGTATATTATGCCACTCCCTTCTGACTTGTAGAGTTTCTGCTGAGAAATCAGCTGTTAACCTTATGGGAGTTCCTTTGTATGTTATTTGTTGTATTTCCTTTGCTGCTTTCAATAATTTTTCTTTGTCTATAATTTTTGCCTGTTTGATTTCCATGTGTCTCGGCATGTTTCTCCTTGGGTTTATCCTGTATTGGATTCTCTGCACTTCCTGGATTTGGGTGGCTATTTCCTTTCCCATGTTAGCGAAGTTTTCAAATATAATCTCTTCAAATATTTTCTCAGGTTCTTTCTCTCTCTCTTCTCCTTCTGGGACCCCTATAATGTGAATGTTGTTGCATTTAATGTTGTCCCAGATGTCTCTTAGGCTGTCTTCATTTCTTTTCATTCTTTTTTCTTTATTATGTTCCACAGCAGTGAATTCCACCATTCTGTCTTCCAGGTCACTTATCCGTTCTTCTGCCTCAGTTATTCTGCTATTGATTCCTTCTAGTGTAGTTTTCAGTTATTGTATTGCTTATCTCTGTTTGTTTGTTATTTAATTCTTCTAGGTCTTTGTTAAACATTTCTTGCATCTTCTCGCTCTTTGCCTCCATTCTTTTTCCAAGGTTGTGGATCATCTTCACTATCATTATTCTGAATTATTTTTCTGGAAAATTGCTTATCTCCACTTCATGTAGTTGTTTTTCTGGTGTTTTATCCTGTTTCTTCACCTGGTACATAGCCCTCTGCCTTTTTGTTTTATAGATTGAGTGGTTATTTTATTTTGTTTTATAGATTGAGTGGTTATTTTATTGAAATATAGATAGAAAAAAATAATAGTCTATTATGTTTAAGTAGAAAATTATCTTCATGAAACTAGAGAAAAATAGAATGATTTTTTTTTCAAATGTGAAAATATAGGGTGACTTAATTAATGCCTAATTGTGACTTTTCTGGGTAGTGAATGAATTTTGAAATTTGACATCAAAAAGACATCTATTTGAGTCTTGTCTGTGGTTACTACTCACTAATTTCAGATTCAACTTTGTCATATGTAAAATAGAGATAATACTTAGCTCACACATTATTGTGGGAAATGAAAGATGAAGAAGCCTGAAAGTTAGTAATTTTAATGTATTTTAATAACTTTTCCTAGCATAGAATATTCATGCCTTAAACATTTAGTCCTTGTTATACTCTCTAAGGTATTGTATGTTCCATTTCTGTCTCACAAGCAACTGAAATTCAGGGAGAAAAAATATTATTCCTAAAATCACAAATGAGTGGCAGAGGTGGGATTTGAGCTTTTGTCTTTTCAAGTCCCTGTCAAAAACTAATTCCAGTACTCAAAATTTGCTTCTAGTAAACTTAGTATACCTCTTCATGTTTCATAACATTTCTCCTACATATGGCTGCAAAATACTTTCTCACATACCTCATAGCTCCTTTTATACCTTACCTTATCACCTTCTATTATTAGTTTCATCTTCTTATACTTTTTATTATTAGTTTTGATGTGGATTGCTTTCTTTAACTCAGTAATGAAACTTCAGCACCCTTTCCAACAATGTTTTGCACATTAAAAATTTATGCCGAATATTTATGAAATTTTACTTGATTTGATTTTTAAGATTGTATCACACATTTAACTAAGAACACAAGCCCTATTGTAGTCATGTTTCCAGGTTTCAGTGCTTACCTAGCTTCATATCTCTTGTGTTACCAAAGAAAAGTCACTTAATGTCTTGATGCCTCAGTTTCCTATCTGTGACATAATAATTAAGCATATTTATGCCTACCTTGCAGGCTTGATGGATTTAAATGAGAGAACAGTTACAAAAGGGCTTAGAATAATACTTGTCACATAGAAATTGCCCCTTAATCTCTTTGATTACACTTGTTTTTACTGATTATCAGAAGAGACCAAATGTTGCTTAACATGCATGCCAGACTTGTATGGGTAGGAATAATACTGTTTCCTCCTTTAGATGGGGATTATAAAAGTGAAAGGAAAAATAAATACTTAGGAACTAGCCAGACTTACAGTGAAACAAATCAAAACAAATGCCCACTCCATGTAGAAGCTGGAG
The DNA here is from genome assembly GCF_005190385.1 of Monodon monoceros. NCBI lineage: Eukaryota > Metazoa > Chordata > Mammalia > Artiodactyla > Monodontidae > Monodon > Monodon monoceros. Next base: position 52,798,155 of record NW_021703777.1, read on the forward strand.
AAGACTTGTTCTTCATGAGACATTCGGCTCCAGATCTCATGTTGTCTTTGTTCTCCCAACTCCTCAAAGGGTAGCTTTTTTATGCAGCACAATTATCTTCACCAAAATAATGTCCACATATATATATATATATATATATATATTTTTTTTTTTTTTTTTTGTGGTGCACGGGCCTCTCACTGTTGTGGCCTCTCCCGTTGCGGAGCACAGGCTTCGGAGGCGCAGGCTCAGCGGCCATGGCTCACGGGCCCAGCCGCTCCCTGGCATGTGGGATCTTCACAGACCGGGGTGTGAGCCCGTGTCCCCTGCATCGGCAGGCGGACTCTCAACCACTGCGCCACCAGGGAAGTCCCCATCCACGTATTTTTATAAGTGAGAAAGAAGTCACTTGAAAAATCACAGCTAAAACTCTGCAAGGTATAGAAAATACAAATTGTAGTTTAAAAAATCATAATGACTAAACAGTTTTTGTTGTATTCAGAAAATTCATATATTCTCCTCAGGGTTTTGTTATCTATATTTAAAATTCATGAACATTTGTTTCTAGAAAGAAAAAACAAGACCCTCGTGCTATGTTCCCATCTGTAGACATTTTGAATATTGTAGACCTTTAAAAATTAGATTAATGATAACTTAGAAATCAGATTACTAGAAACATCTAAGTTTATTCATTACAATGATAATATGTGAGAGAAATGAGATATTATTTACTGAATTATGTAGTAAAAAATAAGGTCACTGAAGAACACAAATAAGTTCAAAAATGAAGTATAAGGTTAATGGTCTTTGTTCTCCTACAAATATTAAAATAAATTACAGTAGCATATGTTTACATTTTTTTTTTGGTTGTTCTGTCTCCTGGTAATTGAGTATGTGCCATAGATCCATAATATATTTTCAAATGTATCATGACTGTTTACTCTTGGCCTTTTGGCTAAGATCAAGTGTTATGTGTTGTCTCAAGAGACTCTAGCCTGCAAAATCCAAGAAATAGACTGTTATCTAATAAGTCTTTAGCATCTTTTTACTAAAATGATGGTAACCAATATTACACTAAGTGTTGGATAATTTATGAGTAATCTGTTGCTCTGTAAAGATGCTCAAAGCATTAGCTGTAATGAATCTTCATCATTTTCATCTGTGTTAGACAGTAATCACACTCCATATTTTTGTCTATCTTTTTAACTCTTTTTCATTTTGCCACTTGATTTGGTAACAAAAATCAGCTAAGTATAGCTTAAAGCCATAAATCTTATTGGTTTAGAAGTATTTGACTTTTTTTCCTTTCTGCTGTCAAGATATTAATGGAACACCTATTTTATTCACTCTATCACTTAGGAAAGAGGTAATTATGTACTGCATAATGAATGGATTTTGGGCAGTGTGTGTGTGTGTGTGTGTGTGTGTGTGTGTGTGTGTGTGTGTGTG